>NC_086444.1:191448324-191748324 GCF_028390025.1 Pseudophryne corroboree | reverse complement strand
ATTTTTTTTAAATCAAGCAGAAATTGCAGTGCTATCACAATTTCTGCTTGAGCGAGGGGATGGGGAAGTCGGTGGTCAGCATGCTGGACGGCTTTGTCCTTTCGATGGGCGGCCCCCAGCATGCGATCACTTAGCAGAATTTGCAATCCTTACTGAATTAGGCCCTGTGTTGATTGTCAGTACTCCTCACAGTTGCCACAGAAGGCAGGGCCGGTGCAAGGTCTCTCTTCACCCTAGACAAATCTTCAGCCTAGCAATCCCCACCACCACCACCACCTCTTGGAGGGGAGATGCAGGTAACCACTATGTGGGCTGGGGTGAATTGCCTCATTATACATATACACTCAAGGACATTTAAAGTGAAAAAGTATGATGTAATCAAAGTCACAAAATTACCCAACGACACTGCTGGGTGTATATGTAGTCAGGTGCTGCTTGCTGCTGGAGAACGGGATCCAGGGGCCTGGAGAAGGTGCATCTGGGCTATGAGGCTCGGCCACAGGGGTGCCCCTTGTGAGCCATACTTACATTCGCCTCCTATGTGTCTTCACATGAATTGATGTTACAGTTACTCATGTCGGTATGGAGAAAGCACTGAGACACTATTGGGTAAATTTACTAAGATGGGTGTTCTATTTAAGATGGGATGTTGCCCATAGCGACCAATCAGATTCTACTTCTCATTTGTCTAGCACCTACTAGAAGATAATACCTGGAATTTAATTGGTTGCTATGGGCAACATCCCATCTTAACTAGAATTCACATCTTAGTAAATTTACCCCTATGTTGGGACAGCCTGATAGCAGCGACTGCACCTGATTAGACTCGCAGCAGCAGCAGCCAGCACAGTGGAAAAAGGAGGAGGCCGCATACAGAGATATCCTTCACTTTTTTGCTAGATGAATTCAGTGGCGCCCTCCAGGGGCCTGCGCCCCTAGGTAGCCACCTAAAGCTGCCTAATGGTAGAGCCGGCCCTAACACAGGGCCGTCTTAACAGCAGTGTAGGCCCCTGGGCAAAGCAATGCACTGGGGCCCCTACCCATCTTCCAGTGGTAGGGGTGGGGGGTGCTATCAGCAGCAGCTTTGATGTCCTGCAGGCGGTAGAGGGTGTTCTATCTGCCGCTCAGCATGTAGGACCTGGTGCAGTCATTTCTGCTAATTACTCCTTTACTGCACAGATGGGGTGGGAGGGAGAACACTAAACTGTAGAAGGGGTCATTGGGCTGAATGAAGAATCCCTGGTACATGAATTCCAGGGTGGTAGGGGGTGTTTAATACGTAGGGGAGGAGTGGATAGTAGAGTGGGCTTAATATTAATCATTTTCTGGTGGGAGAGCAGCTTGCATGACTGCAGATATTTCCAGTTCCTGGAAATAGATTTCTTAGCATTTAATGGGGTAAAACACTAGAGAGTCCCACCTGTCAGGAGGTGCTGGGAACTTGGGGATCAGAGTTCAGGAGCCAGAGCAATCCACCAATGAAAATATAAAACTGCATACCAGGCATGTGGAGCTGGAGCTGGAGCAGGGATCAGCTGCTTGAAGGCTGATATCTTTGGCTCTGGGCATAGTAGAGACAAGCTGCCAGTGTCCAGCAAAAGAGAAGAGTCCCAGCTTTTGGAAAATACTTTCAGAAAAACTCTAGGTCAGACAGAACCCAAGATATCTTGCTGAGAAGATAAACTAACAGGCTTGGATGGGGACCACTGCTTTTAAGTCAGATATCTCCGGTTCCCCAGGGCGGATTTTCATAAACCTGGTACATTTGGAAAGAGGAGACCCTCAGCTATCATCCTAGGGCCTTTATACTCCTGGGGCCCTTGGGCAAGAGCCCATTAAGCCCATATGAAAAGACGGCCCTGCCCTAACAGGAGCATATACTGTACTTGTTTATTATGTCTGTGTGGAAGATATTACTACTGAGCCATAACAATTATTTCCACCAACACAACTGCTTCATACTTGGGAAGGGGCAGCTACAAATTCTGACATTTTGTTATACACAATGATGCGCTTTAACTGAAATCAGTGTGAACTTATCAAGGTCAAGTGTAGAGAAAAAGCTAAACGTGCACTTCTCCTAACCAGTTCTGCACTTTGGGCCTAATTCAAGGTTGATTGCAAAACAACATCTTCCTCTAATGGGCAAAACCATGTGCAGTGCAGGTGGGGCAGATATAACATGCACAAAGAGAGTTAGATTTGGTTGGGGTGTGTTCAAACTGAAATCTTAATTGCAGTGTAAAAATAAAGCAGCCAGTATTTTCCCTGCACAGAAACAATATAACCAACCCAAATCTAACTCTCTCTGCACATGTTATATCTGCCCCACCTGCAGTGCACATGGTTTTGCCCATTAGAGGAAAATTTTGTTTTTCAATCAACCTTGAATTAGGCCCTTGTAAATTACTTTCAAAGTGCTGTCCAGATAAGGCAGGGACATATTGAGGTCACCTCTTTAATCAGCTTAAGAATTTATGTCTACCTCATTTGATGAGGTTCTTGATTAAGGCTTTAAAAGTCAACCTCATTGAAGAATCTACTAGACCAGATTCTTGAGCAATATCATCCTGTTTGAGCCCTGTCATATATTTAAAATGTCTTCAAAGCAACACTTACTAAAACGAAGAACATATACATTAGCATACAAAGTAACAGCAGCTGCATTTCACGTGTCCACATTGTGACACAGAGGAAACCATCGATCGGAGGCAGAGAAACGTGTAGAGACCCCGTAACGTGGCTGGATTTGGATGTAATGGAAATTGAATGAAACTTCTTTATCGTGATTTCAGGACCCCTAAAGGACAAGCGGTTAGATTTGCTGCTAAACGAGACTCTGCCTTATATTGTATTAAAGAGTGGAGAATTATTAACAATTTGTGGGGACTAAGAAAAGGGGATAGAGTATATTTCCCCTGGATGGGGAAATCCAAATAATAGTGGGATACTGAATTCACCACTCCCTACCCCCTCACTCTATATGAGTTGTTCGCTAGCTGCATTCGTTCGCTGTGCAGCGATGAGGCAAAAAAATGGCACTTCTGCGCATGCATATGTGGCGCAATGCACACGCACGGTGTATTATTACAACGAACTATGTAGTTTCACACAGGGTCTAGCAAAGCTTTTCAGTCGCACTGCTGGCCGCAGAGTGATTGACATGAACTGGGCGTTTCTGGGTGTCAACTGACCGTTTTCAGGGAGTGTTCAAAAAAATGCCGGCGTGCCAGGAAAAACGCAGGCGTGGCTGGGCGAACGCAGGGCGTGTTTGTGACGTCAAAATAGGAACTGAACAGTCTGAAGTGATCGCAAACGCTGAGTAGGAATTGAGCTACTCTAAAACTGCACAAAAAAACTTTGTAGCCGCTCTGCGATCCTTTCGTTCGCACTTCTGCTAAGCTAAAATACACTCCCAGTGGGCGGCGGCATAGCGTTTGCACGGCTACTAAAAACAGCTAGCGAGCGAACAACTCGGAATGACCACCTATATCTCTTTTTTTTTCATCTTAACACTATAAAGTAAGCTTGCAAGAGCAGGGACTTCTTTCCTCATGTGCCTTTCCTTTTCTTACTTACACTATCTTATACTTCATACTCCCTTTGATGGCACTGTTAGAGATAAATCTCCTTCTATCAAGTCCCTTCAATTGTCTGCGATGCCGCTTGTTTACCAATCGATTTGGGAATCCCAGGAAGCAGACAACACACACGGTTATGTTGGCAAAATGAGACTAAAGCTTGTTTAATCAGCAGGGCGTTATATAGCAAAAAGGTACTTGCATGAACACTTGATACATGTCACATTTTAAAACAATAATTCATCTCTTCTCATAACTCCTCTCTAGCTGACACCCTCCTTCGTGTCCTTCACAAGAAGTCTAAACACAGAGTAACTGTCTAATAACATATTTTCAAGACTATAGCTACGACCTTGCTTCTCACAGAACGTACAAACTGTGAAATGTCAGCATTATTATGATTTCTTAGCAAAGCATACTTATTCACTACATCATGGCTGCTACTTAACAAAATGGCTGATAGCTGCTTAAGCTCAATACATCTCTCTCAGTCCCTCCTTTCATAATAATAGGATCGTGCTTGTCACTTTATCCCACGGAAGGTAAAGAACCGTTCACATCATATCCATTAAGGTAGACTGCTCACAGCTCCTTCTTGCCAAGCTCTTTTGTCATTTCTTAAACTTGGAGGTTTCACATCTTTGAGTTTACAGACTTCTTTCAAGCTGAAAGGAAAAGGAAACAAAATAGCATCTTAAAACACAGATATATGCAAATTGCTAAGCCAACAATTTTTAATAAAAACATCACTATTTCAACAATCTACTTTTTGATCCAGCTAAACCAATTAGCTGGGTTTAAGCAGGACATTTCTCTGAACCACTTCTTGAGCACTATCTGTTTCATTAGTTATAAATATACAACACATTCTTGGTGTTCTCTTCATATATATATTTAAAAAATGTCACACTCTATTTTGTAGTATGTATGTCACACTCTGTTTTGTAGTATGTATTTCTTTTCTCACTTTTGTTAGATGTCGGGTACCTTGAATGTCCTAGGAAGATTACCTCTTGCTTGGCTAGCTGTAATTTCTCCTTCTGAGGCTCTGCAGTCTTGTTCTTACAGAAACTTCAATAAGGACACTGTCCCTTCTTGGTACATCTTTCAGTGGTGGTGGCAATCAGCAGTTCATTTACATACTCTATCTAGTTGTGTGTCTTCTGGATAAATCACTTGGTGATGTAGCCCCTCCCTGGGGTACTTTGGTCTAGCAGTATTGCTTACTTTCTTCCACAACTGGTACTGCGTGAATGAGCCAATACTGAACTTCTGTTCCAACTTGCTTCCAAATGGTTCTTTATGTCCTTTGATAAGTTGCAAGACAACTCAACTTCTGCTGGTGTGTACTGTATTCTTGCTTTGATAAGCTTCAGTACATTGTGTCCCAGCAAAGTCACTGGACATGTACTCCGAGGTCAAGAACTGAACTGGTCTTGGTGACTGTAGTTCTTGCATCTCCTGTCCCTTTAAGAGTTTCTGATATCATCAGTTCTTGTGATACCTCCCGCTGCTGTCTTCTGCGTCTGCTGGCTCCAGTATTCATTGGACACAAACATCCCTCTTCAGTGGGCAAGGTGACTGTAATCATACCTTCTGTTGTTTCTTCTGGAGACATTATGTTCACTGGGAGGCACCTGAAGAAGCCTGCAATTCACGTTGGCAGAAGAAGCATCAATAATTTGTCTTTTGGGACCTCTTCTGTCTTGTTCCTTATTATTTGCTTTATCACTGGAGCTGCTGGTGTTTTAAATCTTCTTCTCATGGATTACCGCTGTAATCTTGCCATATAATACTGACCACTGTCAGATGTCTTTCTTTGTCTTTCTTAAAACAGACTTCCTTTAGTCTTCAACTTTCATGTGACCTTCATATTGCTTCTCAACTTTCCTTCTTCCAATCATCTCTCTTTCTGATCCATACATTATCCTTCATACTTTGTCCTTTCTATACTGGCATATTTTTTTCCCTTCTGCTGCTGGCATGTTTCAATTCAAAGGTTGTGGTTTCTACTTAGTCTAAGTCCACCCATGCTGGTGTTCAACAAAATGATGTCCATGCTGGGAGTTGTCGTTCCTTTTTATCTTATTTTTCCTGTGAGAGGTAGACTTGTAAAGCAACTTTTATTTCAGGTTACATCCTTGCTGGAATGTTGTGGGTACATCTTGCTTTCTTGCAAGGGGTAGGGCTTAACCTCCCAATCCAGTTGCTTTGATGGCCTGATCTGTAAGCAAATGTGGAGAAATCTGGTTGTGAAACCCTTGTGTCTCCTGTGGGTAAAGTCACTTTTGTTGAAATGCCAGTGGCGGCTGGGTACACTGTTGCCGACACAGGGGTTGCACACCCTCATATTCTGTCATCTCGTGTGTGCTGCCTAACATATGGCTGATAAGAAACCTGTTGCTTTTTAAACCTGTTCTAAATTTACTTAACAGGGTCTATATATATATATATATATCTATATATATCTATATATATATCTATCATACATCATACATGTGTTGTATTTACTTAAAGAATGCAGCAGGATTCTATTCCCTCATACCTGGTAACTTGTTTGCAATTCCCAACACATTTGACTGAAACCATGGTATGTAATGTTCTCAATCAATATGTTTGGGGCTGCAATGTCTAACTCATTTTCCCCTGAATCAAAACTACATTACCAAATTTTAGTATGTTTAACGATAGTAAAGTACTGTAATAATGAGCACTATACTACTATCTGCAGTTACCCGACAGCTGAGAATTCTTTTCTAAACCAAAACTAAAATACACATTGCATATATGAAAAATGACTTTATGGAAGTATATAAATCTGCATAATTATGCGTAGTCACCCACTAATATAATTTGCAGTAGCATGTTCTATAAAACTTACTGCTTACTAATTATCTTTAAAGTCTTGCAAGGCATTCAGGAATAAAATGACCAATTTTTTTCTAATGCAATTTCTCTTACTGTTATATTACTCATATTCCAAAGTCATAAACATTTTACATCCGCATGTCATTAGTTACATAGAACTAACAGGTGAATTGTTACCTTACTTCCCATCCCCAGCCTGTATATTTACAGAGCACATAGAATAACAGATTATAATTGATAATGTTACTATTACAATATACTTTGATATATCAATTATCTATTGTTCAGATTTTGTAATATTTTGGATTTACACACTGGTACTTTGGCCGTATGGTACACTTATCAGTTCTGCATTTTTCAGAACTAGGAACATTACAGTTTTGACAATCTCTATTTGTACATTTCCATCCTGATACTTTTGTATAAACCAGGGAACAATTTGGATCCACTGTTTTTGTGGATGACATATTTAAAACCAATCTGGAGGTTGGGTACAACTAAACCATTAAGTATTTTTAACACTCAAGTATATTAAATTTAGGTAGCATTAACACGTAGGTACTTTTCCAAGTATCAATAGCCAGGATCTTTAAGGAACGTGGGATATCCAGCTATTTGCTCGATTTCCTGAACTAGTAAGGAAACTCAACCACTCTTTGCCAATATCACTTGGTTTTGGAATAAAGTGACACCCCGTCAATATATAAACACTTTGTACTGAATCAGTAGTGTTTCTCCACACTCCTGGTTCAGCACAACATGAAATAGCTCTCAATATAAAAAGGGCCCTGCCCTTTCTTTTCTATAAATGCCACACACAAACACTCTGAGCATACGTCTTCTGTCAACATGTGTATACGCTTTTAACTTCTTATTCATACAGGTGATGTATTGAACCTTAAAGTCCTGAGACAGTTTACCAAATTCTTAACAGTGTCAATAAAACCTTGTTTATCAATACAGTGTTTGTTGTTTGCTTCAAACCTCATCCATTGGCTAGGATCCAGTGTCCCTTCCTCTGGAAAGTTAACCCTCTTTAAAATTGTATGAATACCACGGAGTGCCTGTTTTCCTTCCCTAGAACTGATAACCTCCAGAGGACTCATCTCCCTGAGGTTACTATTGTGCAATCCCATCATTAGGTGAATGATCAGATCGTTTTATTATATGCTTGTGGGCCACACCCGTTACTTGTACTGCGCAGTATAAAAAACCAAAGTCAGTAGATATTTCAGCTTAAAAGATTTACTCTTTCAAGCATCACACTTACAGTAATAAGTGTTTTCAAGGGAACTCTCAGACGAACTAGTATTCTAAACCTCACACTTGGATGAAGTGTTTTCTCAGAAAAAATATCTCAGTTTAAAAGACTTACTCTCTTAAACATCACACTTATATTATTCAAGTGTTTTTCTGTATTCATCAACAAAAACAAAGAAAAGGCCAACTGTAGCAAACCACTTGGATCTCAATTCTCTGACACAACAAACAAAAAATCTGTTATTACTGACTTGACTTTACCTAGTTTACAAAGTCTTCTTAAATCACTGTCATAGGGTTTTTTTATATATGAATAAGTTACCTTTGTCAATAATGGCTTTAACATCTTCTAACAATGTTAATCTCTTTGAATTAGCCAGGAATACAGTTTAAGTGACAAAAAGACTTAGTATGCTTTACAATGAGAAAACTGATACAGCTATTACCAAACCATGGGACAGATGTATTAACCTGGAGAAGACATAAGGAAGTGATAAACCAGTGATATGTGCAAGGTGATAAAGGCACCAGCCAATCAGATCCTAACTGTTAATTTACATATTGGAGCTGATTGGCTGGTGCCCTTATCACCTTGCACATATCACTGGTTTATCACTTTCTTATGCCTTCTCCAGGTTAATACATCTGCCCCCTTGTATGTTAAATCTCAGCTGCAGATTCTGGATTTAAAAAGGCTGAGCATGTGAGTATTCAGTGTCTTAACCTAATTCCATGCCATCTGGTTAAACATTATATAATTAACAGGTAATTTATCAAGACAATATGGAAATTTATCACCAATAAATTTTTCTATCACCACTTTATCAATATGACACCCTACAACTGTTGCAAAACAGTTCCCTAAAAACTAAGGTTCCCTAAAAACTAAAATCACTATTTTGTAATATACCTTTAAATTCACAATATTCAGACTCAATAACAGGATTATACTATAAAAATTTTGACACGTCATTTAAAAATAAAACCACATTTATTTCTTTTTTTCCCTTGCAAAAGTGAAACTGAAACTTATGACTTTAAAATAAAAACACATTTTTCCCTTGCAACAGTGAAACTAAAACTTATAACATTATCAGCGCACACAGAAAAATAATGAATGCTTTTCAAACAGACAATTGGGTCCAAATAATCGAGTATTGCTTACCTAAGCAGATGAACAGACCAAAGCACTGTATACAAGTACTGACAGAGTAATCAGGTTGACAAATAATCAATCTTCAGATTACTTACTCGGGTATGTCAGTAGTGGCATATGTCCAGCAGTCGTGTCATCATCTGATGTCGGTAGCTGTCATCGATCCCGGAACAATAGTCCCCATGTAACTGTTAGAGATAAATCTCCTTCTATCAAGTCCCTTCAATTGTCTGCAATACTGTTTGTTTACCAATCGATTGGGAATCCCAGGAAGCAGACAACACACATGGTTATGTCGGCAAAATGAGAATAAAGTTTGTTTAATCAGCAGGGAGTTATATAGCATAAAGGCACTTGCATGAACACTTGATACACGTCACATTTTAAAACAATAATGCATCTCTTCTCATAACTCCTCTCTAGCTGACACCCTCCTTCGTGTCCTTCACAAGAAGTCTAAACACAGAGTAACTGTCTAATAACATATTTTCAAGACTATAGCTACGCCCTTGCTTCTCACAGAGCGTACTAACTGTGAAATGTCAGCATTATTATGATTTCTTAGCAAAGCATACTTCTTATTCACTACATCAAGGCTGCTACTTAACAAAATGGCTGATAGCTGCTTAAGCTCAACACATCTCTCTCAGCACATAAACACGGGTTTTCTATACCTGTCCTATTTTGTCCTGTACTGTAAGTGCTGTTTTCTTGTTTGCTCATTTCATTATGTACTGTGTAATGGGCGCTGCAGATCCCTTGTGGCGCCATATAAATAAAGGATAATAATAATAATAATAATAATAATAATAATAAAACACTATGCCATCTGTAGATGCTAACTCACAATTGATTGTGCTTTTTCACCTCCCTAGGAGAATTACTAATATGTAAAGGAACTTTTTAACATATTGCTACTGAGTTATGGAAGAGGTGTGGATTAAAAGATCGAGTATCTAGATAGACCGTCAGTAGGTTGAGAGGGTGAAAAGGTTCATGGGGTCAAAAGGTCACCAGTTAAATGGTCTATATGGACTTAGATCGACAGTGGCAAAAGGTTGACAGGATCAAAATGCTGACATACAAATGGTAGACAAGAAAAAGGTACACATGCTTTTTGTGTTATTTTAACCCTAATCCTAACCCTCCCTCTGTGCATAACCTTTACCCTCTCCCTCTAGTGGTTAACCCTCCCCCTAGTGCCTAACCCTAACCGTCACCTTCCGCAGCCTAACCCTAACGCTCTGCCAAATGCCTAACCCTATTTGAAACCCTAAAAATCATGAAAAACCATGTGTTTTGTGTTTGTCACAGCCGGCAGAATTTGTGAATCCATTGGATGTGTGCTAGCGGTAGAAGTACATGCCTCTGCAAGGAGAAAATGAGGAGGAGGAATGTAGTTTCTTCTCATATGCTTTTATTAATGAAAAGACATATAAGAGGAGAAGGAGAGTATAGGCCCTTTAAAAGACAAGTTGGGAGTCTTAAGCAAAAATGATAATGACATAGCGGACACACTAAATGAGTTTTTTTCAACAGTATTCACTCGTGAGGACCCAATTCAGGGACTAACGCACAATCTTAATAATGAGAATATCACACTGATAGGTACTTATTTAAGCGAGGAAGTAGTCTGTGACTGATTAAAACATTTAAAGATTAATAAATCACCAGGGCCCGATGGTATTCATCCAAGGGTTCTAATGGAGCTTCACTCTGAACTGGCAAAACCGCTATCTTTGATCTTTAAGGATTCAGTTATATCAGGTATGGTTCCCAAAGACTGGCGTATAGCGGAAGTAGTACCTATATTCAAAAAGGGAAGTAAAGCTGAACCAGGTAATTATAGACCAGTTAGTCTTACATCTATAGTGGGGAAAGTATTGGAAGGTATTCTAAGAGATAGTATTCAGAAGTTCCTTGAAACCAATAAGGTCATTAAAAGGAATCAACATGGGTTTATGAAGGACAGATCCTGTCAAACCAACTTACTTGGTTTTTATGAAACAGTAAGCGCAAACCTAGATCAGGGTAAAGACGTGGATGTAATCTTTTTAGACTTTGCCAAAGCGTTCGATACTGTACCACACATGAGACTTATCTACAAGCTACAAGAATCAGGGCTAGGAAGCACAATATGCACTTGGGTCAAAAACTGGTTAGATAATAGGAAGCAGAGCTTTGTGGTTAATGGATCTTTTTCAACTTGGACTGAAGTGCTAAGTGGCGTGCCGCAAGGCTCTGTATTAGGACCGCTATTGTTCAATATTTTCATTAACGACCTAACAGAAGGTCTAGGGAGCATGGTGTCAATTTTTGCAGATTATACCAAATTGTGTAAGGCTATAAATACAGAGGAGGATGCCGAGTCTCTTCAGAACGACTTAGTTAAATTAGAAGCATGGGCAGCCAAATGGAGAATGCGCTTCAACACAGACAAGTGTAAGGTAATGCACTGTGGTAACAAGAACATAAATTACACCTGCCTACTAAATGGGGTAAAATTAGGGGATTCTGTACTGGAAAAGGACTTAGGTGTCCTCATAGATAGCAAGCTAAGCAGTAGTACCCAAAGTAGGACTGCAGCAAAGAAGGCTAATAAGATATTAGCATGCCTAAAACGGGGTATTGATGCTAGGGACGAGAGTATTATACTCCCGTTATATAAATCACTAGTGAGGCCACACCTTGAATACTGTGTACAATTCTGGGCACCATACTACAAAAAGGATATCCTGGAGCTTGAAAAGGTACAGAGGAGGGCGACCAAACTAATTAAGGGCATGGAGACTTTGGAATACAAGGAAAGGCTTGAAAGACTAGGCATGTTTACATTGGAAAAGCGGAGACTAAGAGGGGATATGATCAACATCTACAAATATATAAGGGGACAATACACAGAGCTTGCGCGGGACCTGTTTTTGGTTAGATCAACACAGAGGACTCGTGGACACTCGCTCAGGTTAGAGGAGAGGAGATTCCGCACAATACGGCGTAAAGGCTTTTTCACGGTAAGGACAATACATGTTTGGATTTCCCTGCCTGAGGGAGTTGTAATGGCGGAATCTGTCAACACCTTTAAGAATGGGTTAGATAAATTCCTAATGGATAAGGATATCCAGGGGTATGGTGCATAGTCATGCATTATAGTTACTATAAATAGGGATAAAATGTAACGGCTGACAGCAGCATCAGTCAGAAATTTTAGTCAAATCATCATGCATAGGAGACCACAAATAGGTTGAACTCGATGGACAATTGTCTTTTTTCAACCTCAGATACTATGTTACTATGTTACTATGTTGCTAAGAGCAAATATTTAAAGAACAAAGATGAGGAATTCCAAAAGATTAGGATGCAGAGTATTCATGGGCAGAGTTATTGAAAGAGTCCGTATAATAAATGAATACTGAAAGAGTTGGTATGTTGGGTAGCTAATTGTCGTGACGGAAGAACACTGAAGGAATTTTGCAGAATGGATGATTATTAGATGTGGCTGAAGAACACAGAAGGGGTTTTGCAGAATGGATTATTATTAGACGTGGCTGAACAGCACTGAAGGGGTTTTGCAGAATGGATGATTGTTAGACGTGGCTGAAGAGCACTGCAGGACTGCTGGGAAATCCTCCACGGATATGACTCCAGGAGGCAGGCTGTGACCCACATGGCAGGGGTAACCACTGGCAGTTGTGCAGCAAATGACAGCTGAGGTGACAATTCCGTGGAGCTGAAAATCCAAGGGACACTGAAAGGCACACAGGTGGACCTGTGGGAGCGCAGAGCTAAGACACCAGTACTGGGACAGAAACATAAACATAAAGCACTGGCAAAGTTTGAAACTGTACTGCCCCATTTTACCAGAGAGCTCAGCCTGTGATTTGCTGAAAGAGACCAGAGACCAAATCCTATTGGCATACTATGAATTGGTCTCCAACATGGCAGCTTCCAGTACTGCAGACATGCCAGAGAAGGTGATCTTGCTTAGGCAGCCTCCTTGCAGTGTTCCAGAGCATGGGATCTTATACAAACAGCCTCCCTGCACAGTGCTCCAGTGACAGCAGGCCGCACAGTCACCAACTCTTTCTCAGCTGCAGCACACCAGCGGCCCTCACAGACCTCTGCCGCGGCAGCGCTAGCGATCTGACAGAGAGCTCATGGAGACCATCACCGGAGGTGAGTTCCTGGTCCATGACAGTGTTTACTATATTCATGTTGACCCTTTGACCCTGTCAACCTAAGTCCATGTTGACCATTTAACTGTCCACCTTTTGACCCTGTCGACCTACATCTGGTGTTGACCTATTGACTCTTTATCTAGATACTGTCTGTCTTCCATTCGGATACTAAAACCCTTTTTGTGCTGGAGTGGTGCATGCTAATAAGCCGTTTGAACTTTGCTAATTACTGACAATCGTTAACCTGTTTAGGTTGGAATCGTGCATGCATACTAACAGGCCTTGGAATTTTGGAGAGTGATATGCATGTTAACAAGTTTGATTTGTGCTAATTATTAAATAATTATAACCCATTTATGTTGGAATGATGCATTCATACTGACAAGTTTTAGACTCTTGCTGAATGAACTGATTCATGATAATTTGAATCACAGTATATGTGTATACATAGATTGGCTGCTTAGTAGGATAAAAGTCTTTTTCATATATATCAATTTATTATTATTATTATTATTATTATTATTATTATTATTACACTTTATTTATATGGTGCCACAATTGGTCTGCAGCGCCGTACAAAGGCAAACAGTATAACAGAATAGGGTAAAACAGGAAAATACAGTAGCCAAAGCATAAACAGGACACAAGTAACAGCACCACAGATCTCAGTACACAATACAGCTGGTAAGCAGGCAAGTGGCTAAGGTAGGGACATGTCATCAATAGCGATGGCATTACTAGTAATTTTAGAGCCGGCGGAAGGGATGAACGGCTATAAGCAGGTGGAATTCTGTAAGATGGCCTGTGTGTGAGTGAGGGCTGTAACTGAAGTGCAAGAGAAGAGGGCTGAGAGAACAGGAGGGAGGAGGACCCTACTCCTGGGAGATTGCAATCTGAGGGGAGGGGAGACATGATGCATGAGCAAGTCAATGGGGACCTAAGGTTTAGGCTGTGGAAACTGGGGGGTTTAATTTCAGGCACCACTATGGAAGATTAGGGTTAGGCTGCAGGGAAGGGTTTAGGTTCAGGCTGCGGGGAGGGAGGGTTAGGGTTGGGGTCCATGTGGCCGAGGTAAGGTTATACTTATCTTCCCCTTTCAGGATTCTGGTAACTGCAGTTGGTATTCTGACTACCAGCATCCCCACTGCGAACATTACCTACAAAACCCATCAGAAGCTGCAGTCATTTATCTAAATTGGTTATTAAATAGCTCATCCACAGGAACAGGACTTATATATCTCTTCTTGTCATCCTGTCTAAGACTGGCATTACACAGTATTATATTATATTCATATAGCGCCAACGTATAATGAGTCCTTGCCCCCTGTAAAGCTTACAATCTACATTCTCTACCATACATTCACACTAGCATCAGCTTTGTCATAAGCCAATAAACCTACAGCTATATTTTAGGCACAAATACAGGGAAATAATATAAACTCCACAGAAAGAGTGTCCTGTTGGAATCGAGCTGAAGAGGTGCCTTTTGCAATATGCAGGTTTGATTTTAAAAAAATTAACCAGAATGGGATCCCGTTAGAATCCCGGTGGTCTGGATTCCGGCTGTCAAAATAATGATGGTGGAATCTCGACACTGATCAGAATGCTGATGCCGGCATCCCAAATGAGATCACAATACTGGCACCGGCATCCCGACAGCTGGGATCCCCACTGAGGAACTGCCGGACCACCAGAGAGGTAAGCTACAGGAGGGGGTTATGTTTACGCTGCGGGGGGAGGGTAAAGATTAGGGTGTAGGAAGGGGGGTTAGGTTTATACTGCGGGGAGGGGTTGTTAGGGTTAGGAACTACTGAGGAGGGATTAGAGTTAGGCTGGGGGTGTTGGTTTAGGCTGCAGTATGGCATGGTTAGGGGGTGAGGCAGGTGTGCTTTAAGAGAGGAGGAGGCCCGAGTGCTGCCTCCTCTGTTCGTGCCCCCTCCTTTCTGCTGGCAGCGCTGAAGAATCTGAGCACTAGGAGGCTCAGACTCTACTGCGCATGCACAGATCCCAGGGAAAATGGCGTGGCGGACATTTTTCCAGTGATTTCTCTACTGTGCATGCTTAGAACATTGTAAAAATGGCAGCTCAGCCAGCTGCTGATGTTGGCGCGGGACTCTGGAAGGGTAAGTATTTACATGGGTGCAGAATGTGCGGTGGGGGCCCCCTCTGGACTCAAGGGCCCATGTCTACCACACACACTGCACCCATTATAGATACGCCATTTTAGTGAGGCTTAGTATGCTTACCCGACCTTTGTTGGGATTCTAAATTGCAGGATGCCTCGGTCGGTATTCTGACCACCAGCAGGGATGGACTGTGCTTCCATTTCAGCCAGGGCACTCATGAATGTGCTGGCTTGTCACGGGAGGGGGGGCATGCGTACATCACGAGGAGGCGCGCCATCACGTAATACGGGGGCGTGCCACGAGTCATGGGGGCGTGGACTCGTGGTATGCTCCCATTACCATGGCAATTCTTTCTGGGGGCAGGGGCACACTTCGAGTCCGGGGGTGCGGACTAGCAGCACGCCCCCATTTCCATGGAGACCAGTGGGGGCAGCTCAGTCTGAGAGCTGGAGGCTGCGCACAGCCTTCCCGGCTCTCTGAGGGACCAGACCGCCTTTTCAGCCCCAACTGAATATGGCACTTCTGGCACATGCTAGATGTGCCAGATGGCCAGTCCGGCCCTGACCATCAGCATCCCGACCGCCGCCATTTCAGCCCCAACCCACCAAAGCCAAAAAATGTGGTTTCATCACTCTACATGAAATATTGGAATGAGCTACGTATGTTAAAGATCAGTGGTTGAGGTGGCCTGCCACTGTAGATGACCTTGTATCATCTGGACATGTTTATCTACTCCTTTGTTTGTAACACTTTTAAATTCAATTCCCTTATATTTTCCATACCCTGCATGGAAATTTCTCACTTTGCATGCACAGATTTAAGATTATTCAAATGAATCAATGAATTCCCAAAACCACTAAATAGTAACTAACATATATTAGTGACATCAAACCTTTTTTGTGAGGTTCCAAGAGAGGAAACCCTACTGCTAACCCAGAGAAAGGACATTTTAATATATATGCAATAACGTGACAAATACTGTACAGCAAATTCTTACCATATTAGAGGTCACCGAGAACTCTCTAATCATGTAAAAGCAGAAGGCTGCATGCAGACTGCTTTTGAAAAGGTCATGGAAAGCCCAAATAATTTCTAATATCTGTAGTAAATTACAGTACAGAGAGTATGTTACTCTTATAATACAGACTTTCTGCAAAAGCACACTTAAGTGATGGAATCATAAAGCACTGATTATAAGGAAATACATTAAGTCTCAATGTTTTACAGATATTTTTGAAGTGTTTTAAAATATATTAGCATGTAGTTGTATTATAAAATAAAAAAGGAGTAAAATATAAGATATGACATACTGCAGCACTATATTCAAATATATTTAGGTAGGGACAGATTTCAGAAAACAAAATATATTTAGGTAGGGACAGATTTCAGAAAACAAAATCAGCCCAGAAGGATTTATCAGACCAACTCATGATATTTTTAAAGTACAGTAGTACAATCATTACTATTAGCTAACATGCTCTTTTCCATTAGCCAAGAACTAGAACTCCAAGTATGATGCAGAGCTAGAACAGGGCTTATGATGTCAACAGCACAATATTGAAATGAATGAATATCGACATGATGAATTTTGACATGATGAATGTCAACAAAATATACCACACCCATTTATCCTTGTCCCCCCAGGCACTAGTCTCGGTGCAAGACATTCAATGGAGTATTCGCAACTCAATTCTATCTGTTTATCACTAACATAGAAACTCAGTAAACTTAGCCTGCATGCAAACGCCTCATTACCACCCATACAGCCACAATTGAAGATGGAACTAAGATGCGTATAACGCTGAGCCACCCACTATAAGACAATTCAAATTAAAGTCCTTATCACCGACTATTATACATGCCTTTGGAAAACCTTTGGTAATATTTCTCTTCATTGTTTCGACAATTTATTCTTAACAGTTTATTTGTAAAAGAAGAACTTATGTATGTATAACAAAACATATACTTAAAATAAGCTAGTCATTTCAATTAATAACATTATTTCCTATATTGCAAAAATACACAGTTGTATCAAGATGTAATCCACAAGATTCAGCATATTATTAGATTTAATGCATTTCAAAAGGTGTTTTAGAAAAAGGTCAGAATGCCCAGATATACCAATTTTTATTACAACTGCCTTGTCATGATTTTTTTTTTTATTCGAACAGAGATGCTTTGAGGCTAATTCAGATCCCGAAGGATCTGCGCCCTGATAGGCGAAGTAATGATGTTCGGTACCTTGCGAATGAGCAGGGCACATTCTGCGTGTGTGTGAACATGTTCTGCAACACAGGACTCAATACATTGTCAGACTGTCAGTGATTGACAGTCACATGCCGTTTGGGGGGAGGAAGGGGTGGTGATGGCTTCAGTTTGTGAAAACTGAAGAGGACAGGATCTCCATTGTTGAGGGTCTGCATAGAGCAGCTTGTGCAACCCCATGGGGTGCTGCAAGATGCCCGATGGTGTCACAGTGATCCAGTGCTTCGTTCTAGGATGCAGTTGTGATCACTACTACTTGTAGATGCTTCCTGCTGCATTTCCAAGGACGCATCAGTGATAGGCTACTCCAACCGCATTTGAATTAGCCCCATAATGCTGCTGCTTTTATAGCAACAAATACAATTGACATTTGACCACTTACATCCTGGAGTAAAAACTATTTTTTTACGTTCAATAGGCTGCTGATGCTATTTGTGGAAGAAGGGATAAAGGTAGGAGAGTTGGAAGGTCTACTCTGTCTACTTAACCACTCCTTCAGAGTCTGTGCAGTATATTTACAAAGCCGCTGCTTTTGAAAGCTACCAATTCTTGACAGGTTTGACCTCAGAATTTAAAGTGGCTCTAAAATTAAGTGCAACGGTTGGCATTTTTTGCACTTAATATTAGTGCCACTTTAAAATTTGAGGCCAAACCTACCAAGGCTTTCAAAAAGCCACCACTTTGTTTATATACACCTAACTGAGTTAGGGGCTGATGCATCAATCAGCAAAAAGAGGGGAGAAATGGAATAGTAGAGAAGTGGACCGGTGGAGAGGTTGCCCATATTAACCAGCTTCTATCATTTTATAGAATAGTGAGGCCAATACATGTTTGTATATAATGCTGTGGTTCATGCAACTGAGTGATTATTTGCATACTGTGCATGTGCTGCGATCGCACTGGCCATGTGGCAAAGCTACCTTGGCAGTACCACTCCCAGTGAGATTTTTAATGCAGAGTCATTGACAGGAAGGTACTGTTTGGGAGAGCTAACGGGGAGTGGCAGCAGAATTGGCCATTTCCCGGGTGTGTATTTGCCTTAAGATGCAATCATGTATGTAGAGAAACATGGCGCCAACATTGCTATTGCCGTGGCTATTCTGACCACTCGAGGTCTATTATTATAGTTATTACATTGATGCTGCGTATGTGTATGCAGTTGCTGAGGACTTTGCGATGGCTCTGGTGGTCGTCTTTATATTTTTTTCTGCTTCACTTGGTATGTTTAGCAAATTCGTAGCCTGGAAACTCGCAGCTTCATAGGCATGTGTGTACAAACAGGAATTAGGCCCAGTGAGATAGTGATCATATTGCAATCACTAGCCATCTCATTGTCAGCCTGCCATTATCATCTTAATCTTTTGGGGGGACTTATATAACCTCTAAAAAAAAAATCAGACCAATGTATTGATTAGTAGCAAGGGTTCCAGACATGGGCCTAGCTATAGTGGGTGAAGAGGGTGCCATTGCTATGGGGCCAAAAGGCTTAGGGGATTCACCTCCTGGATCGGGATTCCTGGTCATATAGTTGTCTACCTAGTTAATCAGGGTTCCAAATTAATGTCCAATGCAACATAAGTCTAACAAAGGGTAAGTTTAGACTCAGAAATCCTTAACTAGTGGCTCCATCCTTTACAACAGAGAAAACAATGCTTTTCTCCTATTGTATTCCATATACTCATTGAGGAATACAACAGCTGGAATTGCAGGAGACAATATTGCCACCTGTGGGTATCGGTGTAATTTTACCAAAGAAACAATTCTCTACACTAAATGGTGAACTTGTTGGATGATTGTTTCACTTATAATATGCAGTGTACACTATATACATTTCTTTGTCTGTACCCAAAAAAAAACAATCTACCTGTATGATTTAATGTTTGGAGAATCAATGCAATTACCTATCTTTTTACAAAGACAGCAAAAGTGGTCAGTACACTAAAATATCTTACCAGTGACATTCCACATGCAGTTAGTGGTTTGTGCGGAAGTTATAATAGTACAGTAATGGTGGTGTAGCATCACTGAACGTGTCAGTGACTGACAATATGATGCTTGGGGGTGGCAACGGCCCCTGTTTCTCCAAACGGAAGTGTGCCGCTACCATTGAAGGGGAGGGAAGAGGCCAGTGATCTTCGTCGTTGGACAACGAAGAAACTGGAGAAACGCGCTATGTAAATAAAATAATAATATATAGGGCAACAACTTGGTTTCGCAATTAAACATTGTTAGCAAAACAGCAACTACTGTATGGCTGCAATGAAACTTTTGACCACTGGGAAATTATGAGTGAAGCTTATGTATTCAGCATGACCAATTGGTTCAATCTATCTAACTAATGGCCCAGTACTGACCATGCTACAAGACAAAGAATATGTTCTACTACACAGGCTGCAGCTCACAGTGGGAAATTTATACTCTGAATTGTCAAAGTCAAATTGCATATTTCAATATTTAGAATACGCTATGGCATTTATTAATGGATGCATCTACGATGCCTGCGTCGATGCGGTAGAAGATGCATTTGTTAATAAATGTCATATTGTCACAAAATAGCAAATCTCTCTTACACACACTCAAGTGTGGTATCTCCAGGAATACAAATACTCATAGGATTTCTTTGTTGGGAAGGTAAATACTTTATGTGTGCCTGACTGTAACCACGAACAATTGAGAGTTGTATATTGAGTCAATAGATACTGGACTGTCATTGTTACACTAGAGGTCAAAACAAACAAGAACACAATATAACATACACAAACAAGCCAGAACCTGGTTTGCTTAAACTGTTAATGATTTAAACAAGACCACCAAAAGACATTGATGTATGATATATCACATGTATAATGTTTACATTCTCCCACACATAGTTTTAAACACATCTAACCCACGGTTTATATATATTTCATAACGTAATTGTAATAGCAGGAAACCACACATATATATATATATATATATATATATAGGTATTGTTCCATTAAATATCAAGAACACCGTGTAAGAATACCGTGTGTGGGATCAAATTGTTCTGGGTCACATAAGCATTAATTCGGTGGTTGCGAGCATATTATCACATATTTTGGCAACAAGTTATTAGCAATACTGGATTCATGTATATTACTGTAAGATAATGTGGTGTGTTTGACGGGTCTTGGGGAGGGAACTCAGATGTAAACAAACAGTAATCACATCTCAGGACTTAGTCATTGCCCACTGGTTGAGCCGACCAATGATCCCCAGTGTACTGGATATGTCCCAACCCCGGACCAATGGAAGAAGAGCATACATTCCCTATTGTACTACCTTTTGAACTATTGTATAAAAGAGCACACTCCTGGCCCAGGTAGAGAACTCACCTATTCAGAACTATCACACATACACTTTCATACACACACACACACACACACACACACACACACACACACTCTGCTCTGATGACTGGCTGCCTGCACCAGGGAAACTAGCGTATGTATGACGATAACTGTTACTATTGTATTGGTATAGTTGTATTGCTAATTGTACTTGCATTTATTTCCCCTGTGTCTGTTTTATATTTTAGTACATATTATTGTATCTTTGAATTGTATTGTGTTGCTACAGTGTAGCATTGTTATCCCCTTGTGTCCAATAGGGATTAATATATATGGTTATTGGGTTGGACCTTTAATCCAAATTTACCACTCTGTCTCGACTAAGTTATTTTGTTAATCTGGCGAAGCGTCAGGGACGCTCCGACACTATACTAAGGTTTAAGTGTGTTATATTGCTGTAGCCATATATATATATATATATATATATATATATATTCACCACGGTATTACGAGAGCGTCACAACGCTCAAAAGGAACGCTAAGTGGCACTTCGCATAGGTACGCCCATAGCTAGGAATAAAGTGTAAACAGTTAGCGTAACATTGAGGAAACTGCGCAACGGACTTATTGACCATCGGTTTACTTTTAAACAGTTTATAACAGAATACACCAGGATACAGTTCTTCATTTACATTCAAGAGTCAGTTAGGAACTCAGTAGTGTAACAAAGGACAGATGAGCTTCAGCACTCTGTGAGCTTGTGTGGCCTACAATATTTCTACACAATGATCTATTGTTGATCTAGGACGTTTCCACCTAAAAATATCAGTTCTTATGGTTGACTAGAGCAGCTCTAGCAATTGCAGATACTTGGCAAACTGACCTGGTACAAAGGTGGCTTCCAATGACAGCACTACCTGTACATTGAATGTCATTGAACTCTTTAGTATGCTGACTTTGGAAATTGCCTGGATGTGCACTTGATTTTAGGCACCGGTTTGCAATGGGTGTGACTGACTGTAATAGCCAAACATGCTAATAAGAAGAGGTGTCCACAATCATTTGATCATATAGTTTATTATTGGATCTCATACAAAGGTAAAACCTAATGGGACTGATTCTGAGGCAGATGCAGATGCATATGTGTCTGCATCTTTTGCCAGTTGCCCGTCTGTGACTTTATGTAAATACAGCTAGAAAGCTCTTCCATGGTGTATAGCCATGCTTCCGAATGTGCAAGGACTGAAATGCCACCTTGCAGTGTCCGTAGACGCTGTAAAACTGGTGTGTCTTTAGAGGCATCATCACCATTAAACATGCATCAACCCTGTGGCAGGTGCAGTTGCCATCTGAGTAAAGAATGGTCAGTGTGGGCCGTGAGTGTCTGTGTATGCAACCACTTTCAGCAACACACATATGACACACCATAACACATCCATAAGAAGGACCATCACCGTACGTGCACTAAGCCTCCTGTTACCACCCAGAAACACCCACTACACTTTCAACACATTTCTGAGACCGTGCATCTCCCAAGCACCTCAATTGCAACTTCGACTTTGCATACATACTATCTGTATGCATAGTTGCATACACAGTGCAACATACGCATGCATAGAAGAAAACAATCGCTCCACTGCATCAGACTTTGGCACAATATGTTAGATCATGGCCAAAAGGAACTGAGCATTACTAATACTAATATTCTGCTTTATGATGCTATTCTTAGACAACTATCTTAGTTTTCCTCATTGAAGAAAGGCCTACAATGCTCGAGGAGGTAGATATACAGTAGGCTATAGATGTCACACCATGGGCCATATCTAATAGGGTCCAAGTTTGCAGGAGGTACAGGATGTCAGCTGACCTCTTAGGTTTTTTTTTAAAGCTGCAATTATTTACAGGGCACACCCATGCCTTGTAAATGATTAATGCTTTAAGAAAATGTCAAAGGTAGTCCTGCATCCTGCACCTCCAGCAAATTCAGACCCTTTTACATATGCCCCCATATAACACATTTGAAAAGAACTGTTGTACAAGTTGAACATTAATAGAATAATTAATAGAGTAACTAATGTTCTTCTAAGTACATATGTATAAGCGTAAAGCATACTTTATTTACCAAATCATGTACATTTTTAAGTCCCTTGTCTATGTCACAAAAGCAATCAGGCAATACTTTTAAAAGACTATGTAATTTTGCACAATCAAGTCAAACAAACTTATTTAGTTACCAGATATATATTTTAGCTAAAAAAACTTTCTATATTATTATTATTATTATTATTATTAATAATAATAATAATAATAATAATCATCATCATGATAATAATAATAATAATAATAATAATAATCATCATAATAATAGTTTTCTATTTTATATTGCCTAAAAAAATTATTGCCCTCTACTTTATTTTTCATGTATAAATATTTTTAGATATTATAATATATTTTGATTTTGGAAACAAAAATGTGTATTTGAAGAGTAATTTTTATCCTTCAATGCATTCAAAATGATTGAACATTAGAATGACATCAGAAATTATAATATTAAATAAGGTACGATGCTATTTGTTAATGTTGTTAGCACACACATGGATGAATTTCTGATATGCCTCAACCGCAGGATTTTGAAGTGTGATTATGTAAATTTTTCACTGATAAATAAATTACTATAATTGTAGCTGAAATACATCTTACATTTTAAAACCACTGAATCTAAATAATGTATTATACCTTATTAAATTATTTAATAGACCTTATAAAAAATAACTGTATAGCAAAGCATGTAATTACTTGTATTTAAGAATTTTCTTTCAAAACAAAGCTGGGAATTTTATTTTGTCCTTACAGATCTTTTTGTCATTATTTTTACCATTATTTACAGTGTTACACTTGTGATTTTATTCATTAGTGAATTATTCAAATGATTTTATTCTTATATAATTTACTTGTAGAAAAAAATAGAAACATTTTTCAGTTTATACACATATAAACATATATTCATTACATATAAAATACACATATATTAAATCTATAGAAAAATAAACACAAAATATGTTTTTTTAAATTCATTTAAAATAAAGATACAGCAATATTAGTAAATTAAGAAGTATTTAAGGATACACTTTTTAATTTTGCTGCTGGTGGCTTATGATAAGGAATTTTTGCATCATTTATCTAGTAATCTAATCTGAAAAAACACAAACTATTCTAAAAATATATACAAAATGAATAAATATTTAAAGTACTTGAAGTATTTTTAAGTAACAAACATCTTCTGCAATCGATGTTCAACATATTTACTATCTTCTTTGTAAACTCCATTTACTACATTAGCATTCAGCCATTTTATGCTAATTTAGTCACAACATAATTCACATGTATTCAGTATGCATCACTTCTCATAAGAAGAAAGGAAATTAATATTTAATTACAGGTCCAGACTGATGCTTCTGTGCAGTCATATTGTTATTAAAACATATTTCTATGTTTGTTTAAATGTAGTGCTCTCCTCACGTTGCCACCATTTTATGACAATGAACATCAGTGAATGCATTTGACTTAAAATGTCTGCTTGAACACATCGCTGAAATTTTCTGTCGTTAAACAAAGAATGAACATAACTGTGAATATCAACTATTTAATTATCACCTCCTGTCTTGCATGGATAATAGCACATTTACATACGTGATGTCCAGCGATTATACATATAAAAGCTACAATTCATTTTTAGCGTAATGGCTATAATGTTCTGCAGACACAGAGACAAAAAGCAGCTGGCATTCACTGTATATGTCTGCAGACACTAAGTAGGTTATTGCAAAAATGTGTTATTCAGATTTTTGATCTTCCTGTATAGTCTAAGTAAACTGGTTATTAATTCCTGGAGACATCAAGCTGCAGCAGCTCTCTTTAACGCTCTTCTGTGTAATTAAAAACTGTGAATACAGAACGCCTAGAAATAGATGCACAATTAATGAACATTGGTGACTAAGCTATGCTGTGTTAGAAGGACTTAGTTGTTGCAAATATAGCACTCTATTGAAAGCAAGACAGTTCAGCAGTTAAAAAAAGTGTATATATATTTAGCGATATATGTAAGAGAAAAATCATTCATATGTATTCAGAGAAAAATTGCTCAGCTTTACCTTCCCATATGACCTTTTGTTAATTTAAAATAATATTGCAGTTAATTAGAAAATACAGAGGGAAATATATTCCGTTTCCTAAGTAGTTCCTACAGGACAGCAATATGGGTTTTGCGTCTTAAAAATATGGTGACCATTTATATGCAATTATTATCATTATAGTTGTATTAATACTGATTTTACAATAAGCTGTACCTGTAATGCTCAAACCCATGTTCCTTGTACAATATAATTGTAGTGCTTCAAAGCTAAGAAGCCATATTGATATGGGATTTGAACTGGGTTTTTCTGTGTGTTATTGGCTGACAGCCACAGCCCATTGTGTACAAAGTCATTTCTTCTCTTAAATATATCTGTGATGATATTTGCACGTATAGTCACAGTCAGATTACATAAAAGCAAACAAGGATTATTTCTGTGTTATTAGTTAATCCAGTAAAAGTGCTAGTGATTCAAGATAATGCCTAGAGGCATTTAGTCATGAAAAGGTAACACATGTATGTTAAAAGCAAATGTGACTTCATTGAAAGAATTCAGAAATGCCTGAGATAAACATAAGGTTATTACAAGTATTATTTAAAACAAAATCTGATGTCTCTACATCACCCAGTTATACCAAATCAATCCAATATAATAAAAGGCTAATGCTGCTCCTCACCTTTATGGGGGAATTGAAGTGTTTTGCATGCCGGCAGCCACTAGATGGCACCGAACGGAGCAATTTGAGTGTTGCTCCATTTGGGAGCGCACAGTCGCCGGTGCTAACATTAGTGTTATGTTGTTCCGTCATTTTGACGGACTGGTAACTAGCAGATATATAAATTGTTTATTTCTGTTATGTTCTTATTACTGTGCATATACCTGTGCAGTGATATGAGAATCCAATAGAGGGCTAATCTCCTTCCTCATCCCACACCTATTCATAATGGCATTAAATGGGAGACATAACTGGGCTAGCAGTGGAGGGTGTATGCTAGAGTGACCATATTATCCTTTTTACCTGGGACACTCATAGATTACACAGGTTCTGTGGCTGATTAAAACCAGCTAAAATGTAGGCTTGAAGTCAGCCAGCCACAGAACCTGTGTAACCCATGAGCGTCCCAGGTAAAAGGGATAATATGGTCACTCTAGTACTGTATGCGAGCCTGTGTTCCCTCCAAATGGGCTGGCAGACTGCTGCTGTCCACTTGAAGTACTTTAACTTCTCCCCTTGGTCTAGATGTACTAATCCTTGAAAAGTTATAAAGTAGAGAGAGCTAAAGTACCAGTCAATCAGCACCTAACTGCCATGTTATAGGCTATGTTTGAAAAATGACAGTTATCAGCTGATTGGCCGATGCTTTTTCTCCATCCACTTTATCTCTCTCCAAGGTTTAGTACATCTGGTCTCCTGTGTGAACCAGGTAGACTATTCATTCAGTCCACAGCTCCTGCCTCATCTGTGGTAGTTAATTCTCTTCATAGGTTGCTGCAGAACCTTCTTCTTGCTGCACAGTGGCAGCAGTTCATAGATGATAATAAGATCAGCTACAGGTAAGAGGATTTGGTGTGTGTAATGGGAATAGTCAAGGAAAGCTAACAAGTATAAGGCAACTCCCTTATTAGGGTGAAGGAATTAACACTTTAATGGAGTAAATAAAGGTGATGGTACTAATGTCATTATTGGGGTTAAGTAAAATGAAGGGAGTGTTTTGATTAGACTGAAATGGTTAATATATATGGATATAATTAATTAATGATGGGTGAATATTTAATGAAAAGGATAGGGGAGTTCATGATTATGAAAGGGTTACTAATGTTGGTTTGTTAAGATGATGCTAAAGGAGATACAGATTTTTGAAAAGGGGTTGTATAATGAGAAGGGATTGTTATTGTGTTATGATAACAATAATGCTCTCTGTAGTGTAACAAGAATGCTTGATTTGTTGTGTAGTGTAGTAGTCTCAACGATGATCACTTTATTGTATATGACTGTGCAGTTATAGTAGTGTTCTCTGCATTTACATGTTGGTTCCTAGGATGGATGCAGTTTGTATTGAATGGCAATAACTAGGATACTCTTTGTATTATATGGAGGTCAAAAGAATGCTCTTTGTACTATAAGGCAGTCAGTAGGTTGCAGTCAGTATTTGTGTGATGGTCACTAATACGCTTTTAGAAGAGTGTGCCGTTCATAAGTATTATCTATGTTTTCTATGGCAGTCACTAGGATGTTCTTTGTAATGTATAGCAGTAACTAGGATGCTCTCTGAATTGTATAGTTGTCACAAGTTTGCAGTCTTTACTGTATAATACTCTCTCGGCCTCTCCCAATGGACTGAGTCCTCATCAGGAGGGCCACTGCCTTGATTTAGTATTCACCAGACTATGCTCCTTTTCTGAACTCACTAACACTCCTTTCCCCCTCTCAGATCACAACCTTATCACCTGCATGCTCTCCTCCGTTAATTCAAACTCTGTGTTGTTCAAGTCCTCCAATCCTCCTCAAACCCGCAGAAATATTAACACAATTAATCTTCAAGAACTTTCCACCTCACTCCAACAACTGCTTTCACCTATTTCAGCATTCACCTCTCCTGAGATGGCTGTATCACACCTGAACAAGACTCTAGAAATAGCCCTTGATGAAGTGGCTCCAGCTACCCATAACACTCCACGTAGGCCTAGCTGTCAACCATGGCACTCTAAATTAACAAGACAACTACAAAAACTCACACGTAAACTTGAACGTCAGTGGCGTAAATCTCGTATTTCAAGTAACTTCCTCACATATAAGACTGTCTACCACTCTTATAGAAATGCCCTGGACACTGCCAAACAAACATATTTCCAAACTCTTATATCTGCTCAAGCCTCTAACCCCAAAAAACTCTTTAATACATTTAAATCAGTTCTGAATCCTCCGTCACCTACCCCACCAGCCACTTTCAAGGCACAAGATCTTGCTTCCTACTTCAAGGAGAAGATTGATAAAAATCCGAGATGAAATGGTATGCTCTTCGGCAGCCAGTGACCTGCTCAGTTCTTTACCTGAACCCTCTGGCACTCTCTCTTCATTTGATCCCACAAATAAAGATGAAGTATCATCACTCTTCTCATCCTGCTTCTCTACTACCTCTCCTCTTGATCCTTTACCCTCACAAATAAGTAAAGCTCTGTCTCTGGTGCTCATCCCTACCTTAACAAACATCTGTAATCTCTCTCTCTCTACTGGTATTTGTCCTTCACTCTTCAAGCATGCAGTGATTACTCCCATTTTGAAAAAACAAAATTCTGACCCTAACTCTCAAACTGCCGCCCTCTCAGCTCCCTTGTATCTCTAAGCCAGGCATTCCCAACCACGGTCCTCAAGGCACACCAACAGTGCAGGTTTTAGTGATATCCAGGCTTCAGCACAGATGGTTTAATCAAAATAACTGAGGTACTAATTAAGTCATCTGTGTTCACCTGTGTTCAAGCCAGGATATCACTAAAACCAGGACTGTTAGTGTTCCTTTAGGACCGAGGTTGGGAAATACTGCTCTAAGCTAATTGAGAGACTTGCCTACACTCGTCTCACACACTTTCTTAACTCACACAATTTATTGGACCCACTTCAGTCAGGCTTCCGTTCCCAACACTCCACAGAGACAGCACCGACTAAAGTGGTTAATGATTTTATCACTACGAAGTCTAAAGGCCATTACTCACTACTTATTCTTCTAGATCTATCTGCTGCCTTTGACACTGTGAACCACTCTCTTCTCATACAAACACTACAATCCCTAGGTCTTAAAGACACAGCCTTTTCTTGGTTCCTATCCTACTTATCTAATCGCTCTTTCAGTGTTCGCTTCTCTGAATCTACCTCCTCTTCGCTACCTCTTTCAGTTGGAGTACTGCAAAGCTCAGTCTTGGGTCCCTATCTATACCTCATCTCTTGGTAAACTAATCAGCTCTTTTGGATTTCAGTATCATCTGTATGCAGATGATACTCAAATCTATCTATCCTCCCTTGATTTGTCCCTATCTGTACTGGGCCGTGTCACTGAATGCCTTTCTGCCATTTCATCTTGCATGACATCTCGCCACCTCAAACTTAATATTTCAAAACCAGAGTTAATTATATTTCCACCAGCCAATAGTAGGTTCCAACCTGATATCTCTATTACTCGCTCCCACTCACGATTGCAGGACTTTCATTGGGCTGCACCCACTCTGGGGAATGCCCTACCATGCACAATAAGACTCTCCTCTAGTCTCCAAACCTTCAAGCGTTCCCTGAAAACTCACCTCTTCAGGCAAGCATATCAAATTCCAGAACCGCCCATATAGCTTTCATAAACCTTCCTATCAAATTGCATCCACTCTGCACAGTCCACACATATCCTCACATGTCTTTACACCCTTCCTCCCGACCCTGGTTCATCATTGCTGTGTGACCATATCAAACAGCCCACCAAGAACCTTTGCAATCTGGTGGACAACTATGCAATAGATAGCACCTTTCCTTGTGCATACATGCCTATTTCCCTATACATTGTAAGCTTGCGAGCAGGGCCTTCCTACCTCTATGACTGTTTGTTATTACCCAGTTTTGTTATATCATTGTTATTTCCAATTGTAAAGCGCAACAGAATTTGCTGCGCTATATAAGAAACTGTTAATAAATAAATAAATAAATAATGGTCACAAGGATGCATTTTACATTGTATGGTGGTCACTAGGTTGCAAACTGTATTGTATGGTGATAAGTACAATGCTTTCTGTATTATATGATGGGGATTATAATTCTCTTTGCAGTGTCCCTGGAATGCTCTCTGTATTGTTTATTACCCCTTTTAGTCCATATGGCCAAAAAGGTGAAATAAGCTAACAAATATTACAATATAAAAAAATTAGTTTGTAATATGACTCATGGGAAAAACATTTTATTAACCATTAAGCACATACAGTAAAACAAAATTATATCCCTCCCTTCCCAAAAGTTGTGATGCCCATGAATAGTTTTTTGCTCTTTTCCAGACATTCAGTGAAAAAACAGAAAAGTGGAGAATCAGGGTGAAGGGCCTGCTGTCCCTCACTTGACAGAAGGGTCTGGCATTCATAGTGTTTGGAGTCTGGGGTTGGAAGGGAAACCTGCATTAATATCATCACCAGGAAACAGAACAGAGAATGAAAAAGTTACATTAATTTCTATCTGAGTGCTCTTGGAGAAGCACAATTATTAGTTGTTTGTGACATCTTCATTGAATGTTTTAAAGTATGTATCTGTCTAGAAACTTTTTGTGAAATTTTTCAGTGTTGTAGTTTTCATATTGCTAATTACTATCACATTTTAATAATATTTAGTTACTACTAAATATTTTTATTCTAAAATAGTGTTTTTCATATATTGCCTAAATCATTAGGATAAGAGGTCACTAGGGCTCTATTTTCAAATGTTGGACATATATTTTAATGTCATAACTGTATCGATTTATGTGTGAATTTACCTCTTCCAGAGTCATCTACATGGAGTATTTTAGGTATTTATAGGCAGGTGTGTGACAGTGTTGTGAGAGGTATTAAATCTTCTAAAGAGACAAAGTAGAGGAGTCGCCCATACAAACTAATCAGCTTTTAACTACCATTAAACTAGTACATTCTATAAAATGATTGCTATAATCTGGTTGCTCTGTGTAACTTCTCCAATTGTCCTCTTGAGAATGCTTGTTACATCTCCAACAAGGTGAGTGTTGTGGGCATATTTTGCCATTACCACTTTTCCCTTGTCACATATGTTCACCCACAGTTCTTCTTCAGTCACATGTTACCCAGCACCCCAAAGTCTGCTGGAGGAAGCATTTGGTCTTAGCAGAATTGACCAACACCACTGTCGCACGTGGGCAGAAACTCTGAGTAGATCAATGGTGCCTCCTACTATGATATCACTGACACTCTACACAGATTGTAGTGCAATACTCTTATCCCTTTTCTGCTGGAAACCACAGCTGGGTTAGAGCTGATGGGGCATATTGTAAGAGAAATATAACACAGGCGTGTTGCAGAATGAGCTGTTGGTGTCTTAAACTCTGTTGATCCCCATCTGGATCCTGGAGTCCTGTTTGGAAAAAAGATAGAAACTGCTGAGAAATGCTGAACATCCTAGTTCACCCTCCCCCAATATACAACACAATAAACTCACAGGGATAACATATTAGAATAGTAAATCTTCATTTAAACTGAATTGGACTAAATTGGATCATCAAGGTTGATGAACAAATTGAGCACCTTTGCCATACTGACATATTCAAGACAGGTATATAAGTACAAGTCTGATTGGGTAACCCATTTCTTGAGAATATTGGGTCTAATTCATGTCTATATGTAATGCTGATTTTTTGCAACAAAATAGCAAATGCTTAGCTCCCATTCAGGGCACTGACTCACTTCTTCACCACTGACTAACCGTGGGAAGCCAATCTGCAAAGTCTTGTAATTAAAAAGTCTCAGTCTTTGTCTCTCACAGGTACCGTGCACAGTTTCAGTCCTGCTTCCTCCAGGAATGACACATGCTCTGACCGTCTTGCACTCATCTAGTGTCTTCCCAATAAAGTGTAGCTCAGTCCCAGAGCTTCATGGATTTCTTTGTTTCCTAAAAGTGTAGGCTCAGACCTCCTGGCCCTCAATGGCTCAATAGCACAATGAGCTTTGTCTGGCTTTTTCTCAACAGGGCAGCTTACACAGACCAGAGCCTGCCCTGACTGCAGAGTCTTACAGTCTGACTCTCCACCCAGCCATTAGGTGTTCTCATACCTGCTTTATCTTCCCTGTGTTGGCTTCCTACTGCTCCACACATAATGCATGTGTCAGTATTATAATTTACCTTCATACTGACACATATCCCCTACCCATCTGAAAACCCCTGGGTTGTGCGACATGGGTCGAGGCATTATCATGGCAAAGTTCCTCTTCATTATTCTTATGAGGGCCTTTCACCACATTCCCACTCATCATCCAGACTTGTCTATCATCTGGTGGTCTCACTGTACAATTTCTGTGGCTTCCTGTTTTTCTCACTTTTTCCCTAACTTTAGGATACCAGTCAAACTCTCTGCTTAAAACTTGTTTAGCCTTCAGCCTTGAAGCATGGTATAGGCTATTGGCATACTTTACTGGTAACTCATCTTTATCAGAGAGTCACTATCATCCTGGTTGCATGAAGGCATTATTTCACCTACAGATGTATTACTCTTCACAAGACTGTCAATATTAACTTTCTGTAATGTTCTGCTTTCCACTGCAAAACAGTGTGATTGGGTCTAATTCATATCACTCAAAACATATGGTGACAACAGCGCCTCATCCTTTGAAGCCATCAATATCTCTGTGGACTTCTGTACATTCCTCACAAGTCCTATGATCACCATCTGTATTTGTCAGTTCTTTATCACTTTACACACAGCTTTATTACCTTGAACTGTAGCCCTTTGGGAGGACTTCACTCTTGAAGCTATAACTGGTAGCTAAATGTCACTACAAGGTACAGTACCTCACACACTTTTACAAGACTGTCTTTTAGGGAGTTTCCCAGATTTGATACTTAATGAGGACACTAGAATTGCCCACTGCTGCTGAGAGACATTATCCTTCTGGAACATCTTACTTTTTCCAAGCAGGTCATTGTTTATCTGCTGTTCATTATACAAGTTACTTTGCATCGGTAGTGTATCACTATTCATGCAAGCCTCAGGATCAACCTGTAGTAATTATTGCTTGTATTCATATATTTCTGACACACGAGGTTCACTGAATATATCAGATGTAATTTTGGAATACACTCTGAAATTGGACCCTGGACCCAACTTTTCCTCCTTTTACTGTAATTGTAATGTTATCAACTGGACCTTAGTTAATTACATCCATAAACTGGCCCTTCCACAGCTTCCAGAAGTGGGCAAAGTCTCTTCAATATCGCATCATACATCAAGCCAGGAACTAAATGCACAGAGACTATAGTGAAACCACACTGCGCTTCTATGTTCACCTCCGCAGTAACATAATACCGAGTATCCCCATGCATACAAATCAAACCAACAGCTTTCCCCTGTCACTTTGTTCACCCACTTGGTTTTTATAAGAGTCACCAGACTACCAGAATCTAACAGAGCTGTTACCCATTTTCCTTCTATAGTGAGTGTACGTAATTGTTTCTTTGGCTCAGTCTGTCATTTTGCTGAGCAAGCTAACTGAGCAAAGAATGACCTTCTGCAGTTCTCATAAGCATAATCACATTTTGTGGGTTCAGAGGTCATTGGACAATTATTAGCAATATGGCCCAATTCACCACATCGGAAGCATACTGTCATACTGTTATCAAGTGTTTTATGTGGAAAGAACCTTCCTGGCACAAATGGTTGATCTCCAGGTTCCAAGCCCACAGTCTTAAGTTCCTACAACCAGCACCCTTTTCCCCGGAAAATTCTTGCCAGAAGTCATCGGAGAACGTTGTTGCAGGACAATGAGAAGGTTGGTGTGCACTCCACAGTTCCTCGGTCGACACATATTTCCCTACCATGCCCACCAACTGGTCTGCTGTTTCAGGGTTTGCATGGTTCACCTACTTGCACAGTACTGCTGGCAATGACCACAGATATTAGGCAATAATGACCCTTTCAATTACCTGTGGCCCTGTTAGCTTTTTTAACTCCTGCCACGTCTTGGTGAGGTGGATAAGGTCGTACAATCCCAGGAATATATTTGCCATGCCCATACCAACAGTGTGACACCTAAACAAGTCTACATTTTTGCTTTTAACTTATCATAGTTTAGGACATCATTAAGGCTTAGGCTCTTTGGGACTCCCTTGATAGCATGCCAAAATTCTGTCTCAATGAACTTTATGCCAACTCTCTCTTTCAGCGGTTCTTTCGAATGTCATCTGATAAGCTTCCACATCATCATCCCAAATCATCTTCTGTAGATAGCAACTAGACCATATGAAGCAGGTATATCCATCTGTGGGAGCATCTCCTGACCAGGCGGCTTGCTGCTGCACAACCTCTTTAAAGGCCTGCTGGTTTTCCTGTTTGGCTGCTTGCTGCTGTCTCTGGGCCGACTCAAAGGTCATTAGTTGCACCCTGGTGTTTTCCTGCAGAGCCATGGGGGCTTCCTGCTGTTGCTTGGTGGTTCCTTGCTGAGTGAATGTAGCCTTCAGCAAGGCCTTTACAATGTCCTCCATGTTATCTTGTGGTGTAGGAATGAAGCAAACTTTGGCTTGCTTAATCATCAGATGATGACACCATCACAGAGAATGCAGGACAACAGTCTTTTCAGCCACAACAAATTGGGTCAAAACGATAATTCTAAGCCACCTACACCCTGAGACTGCAGCTCAGAAAACACTTTGGAGCACCACCCCCTTACACAACATAAACAATAAATAAGTGGTTCCAAAAGTGCTGTCCCTTTGTAGCCAGAGTGATTCAGCCTTCTCTAATCCTGATGTTTTTTCTGTTTGCTGTCCAACACTCTCAGGTTATAAGAGAAGAACAGAAGGATCTATTAATTCAATATACAGTCTTAGCAGACGATTTAATGTTTCATCCAAGGACTCATCTATTATAAGTGAGATACGTTCACATAAATTTATTTTTTAATGGTGTAATCACTCTAAAACCTACTGACTTTTGTGGACAGTGTATATCAGGAAAGCTTTCCCTCATGGACCAGGTATAAAGTTTCCTCAAAAGGTGTCTTTGCAACTGGTTATACCTCCATGTCATGTATATACCCTCAGTAGTGAAAATATGAGTTGTATCACCAAGTTATTCCACAAAAAGTGTGTTTATTCCAAAAACCAAGTTAAACAGATAAAACATTTTCATACATAGAACTCTCCACAAGGATGGACCATAAGCGACTTCCCACTTTCTCACCCGGAATGAGCAGAGACAAATAGAATCCGGTATGATAAACCAGCAGACGGCATGCTGGTTGTTAGTATACGTACAGCAGCATTCCATCTGCCAGAATACCGTCAGTGAGTCCCCTCACAGTTTTGCTGTGCTCGCCATGCTTGGAGCTTGTTGTCGAGCTATTCCCACTCAGTTGGTGGCATGGACCCAACTGAGTGGGATTTACTGTCCGGTGTCGGTTTTCCGGTCATCGGTAAAATGCCGGCTGTCAAGATTCCGGTGTTGGTATCCTGAATGTTGGAATCCCGACAGACAGCATTTTAACTGCATCCTTCTTAACCACATACAATTGGCTGATACACTTCCAAAGAGAGTTCCCCTTCAACATCAACACGTTTCAGACTATGGACTATGGACCCTATTCAGTATCAGTAACAGATTCTGCTAAATAGTGGAATCTTCTACTGATTGAGCTGGGTGTAGTATGTTATGCCGGCGGTCGGGCTCTCGGCGGCCAGCATACCGGCGCCGGAATCCCGACTGCCGGCATACCAACAGCGGGCTCGCTGCACTCGCCATGCTGTGGGCACGTTGGCGCTATGCACGCCACGCTATCTTTTCTCCCTCCAGGGGGGTTGTGGACCCCCAAGAGGAAGAAAAGCTGTCGGTATGCCAGCGGTCGGGATTCCGGCGCCGGTATGCTGGTCATCGGGAGCACGGCCTTCAAACTGAAGACCACCCATTGAGCTAGCATGGTGGGGGCCGCCCTGCACAGGGCAAGGCTGCCCAGCATGCAAAGGTTCACCCTGCATTGCGATCGCATTGCTGAACTGGAATTTAAGGATGCCTGCCTGTATCTTTTTCCTCCTGAGAACGGCTGCATGTGGCATAATGCAGCCACCCTGAAAATGGTTCAGACATGCCTCCATGACTTAACCACTCCCCTGCAATGCTGCATTAATGCTCCCCTGAAGGCCGCCGCTGTCAATCACAGTGCAATAGCAACCTTCAGGGATGTAATTGCACTGTGAGGGTTTACACATGCGCAGGTTACCGAAAATTGCTCACTTGCAATTCTCTGTAATTTGCGGCCCTTACTGAATAAGACCCAATATTTGTATTCTGGAAGCAGTCATTGCATTCAGTAGGTGTAACACCGTTGGTATTTGAGGTACAAATTTGTGTTAATAATTCATTATTATTATTATTATTATTATTATTATTATAATTCTTCTTATTATTATTATTATCATTCTTTTTTCATATGGCACTACAAGGAATCTGCAGTGCTTTACAAAGTACATAAACATAAACAGTATGGACAAAACAAGAAAAAAGGGATGCTGTTATAGGCAGTGGGGAGGAGATGATGGTATAAGTGAGGGAAGGAAAAGTACGAGTGAAGAGGGCTGGCTTGTGAGAGCTTACAGTTGAAAGTAGAGGGGTAAGAAGACACGGGTGACAGAGAGGGGAGGCTAGACATATATAATATTTCTATAGAGCCATGGACTGATGGTGTGTTGCTTTCAATACTGCTACAGTTTTGTTTTCTGAATTGTGTAGTCTTTTTGTTGTCAGAGACATTTATGAAATGTATTATTTGAAGAACTCACATGTATCTGAATCGGGCTCTCAGCTCATATTCACATACTTTTGTGGTTAGATTTTTAAGATTGTTTAAATTATTCCTTTTACTGTAGTAGTAGTAGTAGTAGTAGTAGTAGTAGTAGTAGTAGTAGTAGTAGTAGCAGGTACTCCCTCTAACACTTGATCCATGGCTCTTTGTCAAAGTGCTGGAACTGAAGCTATTCTGAAGACAAGTAGATTGTACGGGAATACACTTTTCTGTGTTTTCATTGTTAGTTATTTATTTGACACATGTTCTGTCTCCATTAGTAAGTAAGCCTGTGAAATGCATTTTTCACTTTTTTCTCCTCATGACAGTACTGTAAAGGTGTTCTCAATATTTAGCAGAGGATATTGTACTAGGTTATGTGCTGAATTAATCAATGTTTTATGCATACAGTATATGCAGTATATGCAAATATTTCCTACTTTACAAATTCTTACCACTATTTAGGCTGCCCCCAACAGGAGGGGACAGCAAGGGCGCCACAGCAGAGCATGGCGCATCATGGGGGGTGTCGCTGCTGAAACATGATGCCAAATTGGTGACGGAACAGGGCACACGATCAAAGCCGCGCCGTGCTACTTACCCACTCTTCCGGGAGTCTGGAAGCACCACCTGATTTTCGTGAGCCTCCACTCATTCAGGGAGAGTAGGCAAGTATGGCTTTACCTTTCTTCAATACTGGAACTACGGCCTTGGCCAGGGGTGCTCTGGTCCAGCGGGCAGAGTGCCATCTGCTCCCCTAGGCCATTCCAATTTTAGCTATGTAGGGCCGCCAGCTCTCAGGCCCCTCTGTGCTATAACATGTGTAAACCTCTGGCTGCCAGCAAGGGCTAACAGAACATGGTTGCCTCATAGAAGGCTACCAAAAGATGGCCACCATCAACCAATGAGGAACCAGGCTTTCTTTCCCTGGAACCCAAAGGGAAATGGGTTGTATTATACCAAGGTATAAGAACAGGTGCTAATGTCAGAGCTGCTTTGGCAAATGTAGCAGCTGCTAAAATAGGGTTAGTTACGCCCTTACACCAAAACAACATACAACAAATGTAGCAGCGCTTTTAAGGATGAATGATCATAAATACACTAGCGCTATACAAATGTAGATACTTTTACTTGAGTAAATGAGCTTAATAAAACCTCACAATATTAAAATGACATAATTAAAAAACAACCTCACAATATTAAAATGACATAATTAAAAAACTTCCTTTCCCTGGAACCCAAAGGGCTGGGTAACAGAAAAAGGGGACGGGATTTATAGACGCCTGCTGCCTTTTTAATTCTTAGGTTGATTGCTGCTGCTACCTGAAGTTTATTTGCCACATCCATTTTGCTGTTGTCATGGTAGAAAAATTGTGATCACTTGACCACTTGCACTCGCCCCCAGGGATTAAAGTAGCCAGCCAACTCCTGTGCTTGGCCCATTCACTCAATTTCATAAAAGAAAAAAATCCTCAATCATCTAATTTTGTTTCAGCTCTGTCTCAACTATTTGTTGAATAGTGCAGGTTGTACTTTGGGAAATTACAGAACAGTTTTTTCATCTGGTACAATTCTCTCTCTTTCATTCCTTTCAGTATTCCTATTATTTTTCAAATATAGGTTGTACATGATTAAACATTGATTTAATTTCTTAATAATAGCATCATTATTTGATACTGAAGACATTGACACCTGCAATATTTGAATAGACTGCCAGTCAACTTGAATTTTCCTTAGCCACTCAAGGGCAAGCATTATAAGTATAATTTAATTCTACATTTTCTCTTTGTATTTCGCATCAACTTTAATTTTCCCTAGATTAGACACTTTTTTTCATTATATGTCTTCAACAACACAGAATTTTTATTGGCCTTATCACAAAAAACTTCTAATACTCTTTTGTAGTTTTAACTAAATCTGTAGAACTTGTGTCCAGTTCCCTTTTCAACGTAACACTTACCACTTTAGGGGAGATCCACAGTAATTGATGTTCTGTTACCATCACACTGTGTAATTCACGATAGGATAAAATATTCTCCATTTCTTGACTGTCAGCATCATCTTTTGCTGCCATCTCAATCAGCGGAGGCTGCAACGTCAACTACCTTGTCCATGGGGAGAACGCTAAGCACATATAAACAACATAAATGAGTAGATGTACTGTATGTAAAATATGTGCTGATTTGTGTCTGGGATCGGCAGCGGTGCTGTATACCACAGCCGCCTTGCAGAACCAGGGACTCTGCATTAGGTATCCCTCTGCTAAGCCTGCCCCCAGACTCTAGAGACCTAGCCAATAAGAGTCTGGGGGCGGGCTATGGAGAGGGAAGTCTAATGCCGAATCCTGGGCTCTGTTCGGCAGCTGTGGTATAGAGCAATGCTGCCAATCCAGATGCACTGCCAGCACATATATTACATACATCTACACATGTATGTTTATATTTGCTTAGGGTTCTCCTCTTTCACAAGGTAGACCTCCACTCAATTGAAATTGCAATAGACACTGCACAGTCCAATGTTAACACTAGTTTGTATACTTTCAATGTGCACACCATACACCAGCATGTCTCACTGCATCTGGAAAATCAACTGCAAATTGACAGCGTTCAGATTACAATGGTTGAGCTACTCTTGCTTTTCTGTAAAGTGAAACCAGTCTGGCCATTTTCCATTGACCTGTCTCAGTTACAAGGCATTCTCTATAAACTCTGGAGAGAGCTACGGAATTATTAGAAGATCAGTAGAGATATTTTGGCAATAATCAAACCTCCGTGTCTTGCACCAACAATAATTCCATAATCAAATTCTTTTAGATTAATTAATTAATTAAGTTTATCTCTTTGTTTATATAGCATGTGTTTCTGTATGTCTGTCTGTACAGCTATATTTTTTGCATCTATGTATATATTGCTCTGTTTTATTTTTATTTAATACCTATTTATCAAAATATTAATTTACAATCTAATCTATCTATCTATCTATCTATCTATCTATCTATCTAGCTATCTATCTAATGTCAATTTATACATAGGGTGGTGCGACATATGCAACTTCTTTGGAGGAGGCATGAGAATCAGGGATTTTTTTCAAATGGATGGACCTGTTTTATGATAGCCAGGAGGCTTCTTAGGGGTTGATGTATCAAGCAGTGAAAAGAGTGGGAAAAGTGGAACAGGGGAGAAGTTGCCCATTGCAACAAATTAACATTGAGGTATAATTTATCAAGTACATTCTAGAAATTGATTATTAAAGGCAGATTCATTGCCATGGACAACTTTTCCACTTCTCCACTCTTTTCACTGCTTCATACATCTCCCCCTTAGTGGCTTGTCCTTAGTCGCAAGTAAGCAGCAGTGCAATTCCGTGTCATTAAAATGCAAATGCAGCAAGAGGTGTCTTTAGAAGATAGACGACTCCTGTTTGCATTAGCAAGGATCCAAGTGCTGTGTCTGAGGTTGTGATTCATAGTGGTCTTAGGAACCGGTCAACATGTGTAAGTTGAAGCTTACTCAGGCTGTCCATCAGATCCAGATACCCGGGTCTAGGAAGTTGGTCCGAAGACGCAGACCCTGGACCCGTCATACCTTCAAAATGGGGGGCGACATGCCCTGTTTTGAAGAACGATGCTGGGTGACACCCCAGCTCTGCCCTCCAAATGCTGCAACATGTCAATCATGCTGCGACTGACAGGGGGCAGTGAGCAATATCACAAGAGCAGCACTGCACATACGCGGAACAGGGCTTGCATCTGTGAAGACCCACAAACATTGTATTTGTACGCAAACCATCGGATTTGCATGCAAATATGAATTAGGCCCTGTGATACAAAGATAAAACTAGGAATGTGTATGTGATGAAAGTGCATGTGCAAAATACCATATACCATGCCACCCTGCAATGCTGTACAACAGGGTGTATTGGTCTTAGCAGTGCCAGATTAAGGTCCACATGGGCCTGGAGCTGAAATTTATGAAGGGCCTATTGTGTGCCTCGGAAGGAGGTGTGACAATCGCTGTGGTGGTGTGACTAGTGATGTGACCAGTTTGGTGTGAGTGTGGTATAAATAGGGTGTGTGGCCTGTGCCATGAGTGTGGCTATCGCAGTGGAGGTCATACAGTAGCTAGTGCTTACCTTCAACCACTTAATAGTTAACTATAACAAGAAAAAGTTTGTGACCACCATATAATACATTGCATCAGTGACCACCATATCATACAGGGAGCATTGCAGTGACCGTCATATAATACAGAGAGCATCATGCAAAGTAGGTGGAAAGGGGAGCAAAGATGGGGAAATACAGAGCATATGTGGAAAGATTAGAAAAGATAGGGGCAATACAGAGTAGACCGGCAACTGAGGGCTCCTGGGACACACTTATCGACACAGACACCACTTTCTGACAGACACACTGATACAGACACACACACACACACACACACACACCACTTATTGACACACACACACACACACACACACACACACACACACACACACACACCACTTTCACAGACTTACTGACACATACACACTGACACATCTTACTGACACTTACTGATACACACATTAATAGACACAGACACCACTTACTGACAGATACCCCTTATGGACACACACATCACTTATTGGCACATACATACTTAATGACAGACACCCATTACTGGTTAAACATACTACACAAACACCCCTTACTCTCAGATACCACTTACTGATACAGATTCCCCTTACTAACACAGATTCCACTTACTGACACAAATGCACTGACAGAGGCACACTTACTGACACAGGCACGCTAACTGATACAAACACACTTACTGACACAAACAGCCCTTACAGACACAGACACCCTTACTGACACAGACACCCCTTACTGACACAAACACACTTACATAAACAGACACCCCTTATTGACACGGACATCCACTACAGATAGCACTTACTAACACAGACACCCCTTCTTGATACAGATTCCACTTGCTGACAAACATACTGCCAGTCACACTTACTGACACACTTTTTGACACAGATACCCCTTACTGACAGACACCACTTACTGGCAGACACACACACACACACACACACACACACACACACACACACACACACACACACACACACACACACACCACAGATAAACTTACTGACACAGACACCACTTAAATATGGGAGAGGAGACCCCAGGGCCAGGTGTATGCTGCAACTCGCCGGGTTTTGCACACCTGCTTTGATCTGACATTCATGGAGGCAGGGGCAGATTGGGATGGAAAACCAGCCAGGGACATTTCTGAAGTAGCCCTAAATAGGGGGTAGAGTCTATGAGGGGACGAGGTCTGATGGCATGGGGTTGGGTTAATGGTATATACAGTAAGGGGCATGTGGAAGTGTGTGATGACATATATGGGCATATGAATGCACCTGAAGGCGTGTAAGGGGCATTTGGATGGTCTGATGGCATATAAAAATGTACTAAAGCTGAGACTTTGCCTCATTACCCACATACCCCCCTTACGGCCTCCGGCACCTCCTCTCCACCATCACTCTGCTCCATCCCTCACATTCTGGCTCCCCCTCTCCTCACTCTGCTCCATCCCTCACACTCCGGCACATTCTCTCCCCCATCACCTGCTCCATCCCTCACACTCCAGCCCCATCCTCTCCTCCATCACCTGCTCCTTCACTCATACTCTGGCCCCATCCTCTCCTCCATCACTCTGCTCCTTCCCTCACACTCCAGCCCCATCCTCTGCTCCATCACCTGCTCCTTCCCTCATACCCCGGCCTCATCCTCTCCTCCATCACTCTGCTCCTTCCCTTACACTCCAGCCCCATCCTCCTACGTCACCCTGCTCTATCTCTCACACTCCGGCCCCTCCTCTCCTCCATCACCTGCTCCTTCCCTCATACTCCGGCCCCATCCTCTCCTCCATCACTTGCTCTTTCCCTCATACTCTGGCCCCATCCTCTCCTCCATCACCTGCTCTATCCCTCACACTACGGCCCCATCCTCTCCTCCATCACCCTGCTCTATCTCTCACACTCCGGCCCCATCCTCTCCTCCATCCCTCATACTCCGGCCCCTCTTCTCCTCCATCACCTGCTCCTTCCCTCACATTCCAGCCCTCCATCTCCTCCATCACTTGCTCCATCCCTCATACTCCGGCACCTTCTCTCCCCCATCACCTGCTCCTTCCCTCACACTCCAGCCCCATCCTCTCCTCCATCACCTGCTCTATCCCTCATACTCCGGCACCTCCTCTCCTCCATTACTCTGAGCTATCCCTCATACTCCGGCCCCTCTTCTCCTCCATCACCTGCTCCTTCCCTCACATTCCAGCCCTCCATCTCCTCCATCACTTGCTCCATCCCTCATACTCCGGCACCTTCTCTCCCCCATCACCTGCTCCTTCCCTCACACTCCAGCCCCATCCTCTCCTCCATCACCTGCTCCATCCCTCATACTCCGGCACCTTCTCTCCCCCATCACCTGCTCCTTCCCTCACACTCCAGCCCCATCCTCTCCTCCATCACCTGCTCTATCCCTCATACTCCAGCCCCATCCTTTCCTCCATCACCTGCTCCATCCCTCATACTCCGGCCCCATCCTCTCCTCCATTACTCTGCTCCTTCCCTTACACTCCAGCCCCATCCTCCTACGTCACCCTGCTCTATCTCTTATACTCCGGCCCCTCCTCTCCTCCATCACCTGCTCCTTCCCTCATACTCCGGCCCCATCCTCTCCTCCATCACTTGCTCTTTCCCTCATACTCTGGCCCCATCCTCTCCTCCATCACCCTGCTCTATCCCTCACACTACGGCCCCATCCTCTCCTCCATCACCCTGCTCTATCTCTCACACTCAGGCCCCATCCTCTCCTCCATCCCTCATACTCCGGCCCCTCTTCTCCTCCATCACCTGCTCCTTCCCTCACACTCCAGCCCTCCATCTCTTGCTCCAACCCTCATACTCCGGCACCTTCTTTCCCCCATCACCTGCTCCTTCCCTCACACTCCAGCCCCATCCTCTCCTCCATCACCTGCTCTATCCCTCATACTCCGGCACCTCCTCTCCTCCATTACTCTGAGCTATCCCTCACATTCTGGCCCGTCCTCTCCTCCTTTACCCACCTTACTTTACAGCTGCAGCGTTCAGTAAATGCCAGACAGAGCAGGTCTACGGTATTGCAGCTGCTCCTCTTTACATGTTTCCATGCCTGCCCCCACTACCCCTGCAGGCTGCACAGCCACTGTGAAAAATAAGGGAAATAAGAAAATGGTGCTCCTTGAAAACTATTCTTTCAAAGTCTGCAGGAATGCTAATACTGGTTATTAAATAAGCCCACTCTGGAAACACAAATTAGGTAAATGCATTACCATTGGTCTTTCTCTGGTAATTCACTCTTTCTATGCCCAGACAGTACAGGTGAGCAGTTTATGACTATTTGAACTACAAGTGTTGGGGTGGGGGGGTAGCTATCAATCCATAGCCTGTGCTCCCCGCCATCATACACAGCACACACTCCTCACACTGTGGTGTGTTTTCCTGCTCAATGCAAAAAAGGAGGAGACGGGAGAGTGGGAGGAGTGTCTGAGGGAATCCCAGGCTGCCTCTGACCTAGAAGATAAGTCCAGCACAGGCTGGAACATTTATTCCACCGATGGCTAAGGGCACAGGGCTGTGCCCTCCATACTATGGTGCTCTAGGCTTGGGAGGGGGCAGGCCAATACCATAGGGCGAGACGAAAATGTGACAAGCAGCAGTGTAGATTAAAGTGGGCTATTGCTACCTATCAGCGCACTTCAACAATAACTATGGCTCTACATTGTATTATTAATATATGTCACATTCACCTTACTGCTATCACTTAGGGGGTCATTACGAGTTGTTCGCTTGCTTCTGCTTTTAGCAGCCGTGCAAACGCTATGCCGCCTCCCACTGGGAGTTTATCTTAGCTTAGCAGAAGTGCAAACGAAAGGATCGCAGAGCGGCTACAAAATAATTTTGTGCAGTTTCTGAGTAGCTCGAGACTTACTCCTAGCTTGTGATCACTTCAGACTATTTAGTACCTGTTTTGACGTCACAAACACACCCTGCGTTCGGTCAGCCACGCCTACATTTCTCCAGCCACGCCTTCGTTTTTCCGCTCACTCCCTGAAAACAGTCAGTTGACACCCAGAAATGCCCTTTTCCTGTCAATCACTCTGCGGCCAGCAGTGCGACTGAAAAGCTTCGCTAGACCTTGTGTGAAACTACATCGTTCGTTGTAACAGTACGACGCGAGTGCGGCGCATACGCATGCGCATAAGTGCCGATTTTTTGCCTGATCGCTGCGCTGCGAATGAAAGCAGCTAGCAATCAACTCGGAATGACCCCCTTAGATCACAGAATAAAATTATTTTAGTGTCTCACTGTATAAAACCACCACTGAACTGCATTTGCTGGCAAAGAAAAATTATTATTATTATCATTATCAGTTATTTATATAGCGCACACATATTCCGCAGCACTTTACAGAGAATATCGGGCCATTCATATCAGTCCTGGCCCCAGTGGAACTTACACTCTATATTCCCTACCTCATGTACTGTACACGCACACACTTACACACGAAGGTTAATTTATGTCAGGAAACAACCTGTGGGAGGAAATCAGAGTACCCGGAGGAAACCCACACAAGGGAAGAATTTACAAACTCCACACAGACACATGGGGGGAAATTTACTAAGCTCCCGATTTTGACCGAGATGCCGTTTTTTCATCAAAGTGTCATCTCGGTAATTTACTAAGCACTAATCACGGCAGTGATGAGGGCATTCGTAATTTTTTGCAAGTTCAGGTAAAAAATTACGAATGAATACACCATCGGTCAAAACGCGGCTGTTTAAGTATGAATCTCGGTCATTTACTAAGAAGTGCAAAGCAAAAAAAGAACAAACACTGCCGTGAAAAATTACAACTCGTAAAAAAGTGCTAAAAAAAAACAGACCTTTTTTTTCCCCCCGTGATTAGATAGGCATGCAGGGATCCATGAGATCCGTGCATGTATATCAATGGGAAGGGGTGGGAAAGTGCTTATTTTGTCAAAAAAAATTGCGTGGGGTCCCCCCTCCTAAGCATAACCAGCCTCGGGCTCTTTGAGCCGATCCTGGTTGCAAAAATATGGGGGGGAAAATGACAGGGGTTCCCCCATATTTAAGCAACCAGCATCGGGCTCTGCGCCTGGTCCTGATCCCAAAAATACGGGGGACAAAAAGAGTAGGGGTCCCCCGTATTTTTAAAACCAGCACCGGGCTCCACTAGCTGGACAGATAATGCCACAGCCGGGGGTCACTTTTATATAGTGCCCTGCGGCCGTGGCATCAAAAATCCAACTAGTCACCCCTGGCCGGGGTACCCTGGGGGAGTGGGGACCCCTTCAATCAAGGGGTCCCCCCCCCAGCCACCCAAGGGCCAGGGGTGAAGCCCGAGGCTGTCCCCCCCCATCCAATGGGCTGCGGATGGGGGGGCTGATAGCCTTTGATGTAAAAGAAAAGATATTGTTTTTAGTAGCAGTACTACAAGTCCCAGCAAGCCTCCCCCGCATGCTGGTACTTGGAGAACCACAAGTACCAGCATGCGGCGGAAAAACTGGCCCGCTGGTACCTGTAGTACTACTACTAAAAAAATACCCAAAAAAAGACAAGACACACACACCGTGAAAGTATAATTTTATTACATACATACACACATACATACATACTTACCTTAAGTTCCCACGCAGGTCGGTCCTCTTCTCCAGTAGAATCCAAGGGGTACCTGTTGAAGAAATTATACTCACGAGATCCAGGGGTCCAGGCTCCTCGGCAAATCCAGGGTTAATCCACGTACTTGAAAAAAAAAAAAAAAACGGTGTCCCGACCACGAACTGAAAGGGGACCCATGTTTGCACATGGGTCACCTTTCCACGAATGCCAGAAACCCACTTTGACTTCTGTCTAAGTGGGTTTCTGCAGCCAATCAGGGAGCGCCACGTTGTAGCACTCTCCTGATCAGCTGTGTGCTCTTGTCCTCACTGACAGGCAGCACACGGCAGTGTTACAATGTAGCGCCTATGCGCTACATTGTAACCAATGATGGGAACTTTCTGCCCTGCGGTTGACCTAAAGTGACGTCACCGCTGAGCTGAAAGTTCCCATCAATATACTGGTGCAAGTTTCGTACATGTGTAGTGCAACAAGTCTTACATGAGTCACATGTTTACGTGGCACAAAATGGTCCGACTCTAAATTGGGCCCAGTGAGCTTATTATAGGGTTCAGTAAACCCATTTTAACAGCTGTTCAAGGTTTGGTGATGCAACTCAGATTAAGAAATAAATATGAAAATTTGAAGAAAAAATATACTTGTAACATTGCACATATTGGGTAAATGATCTAAAACACCAAAGGCAAAGCATCATTAATAAAAATAAATATATATTTTATTTTGGAAGTTTACACAACAGACATTATACAGGAAATATTACATACACAAATATAACAAGGGGAAACTACAGCTCACTGTCCATCCTGGTCCTAATTAAGAAAATATGTCTAACTGTATTTTCAATATGGCAATGATCTTTGCCTTTAGTAATAATGTTAAAAGACAGCCCCACAGAGATACCAGTCATTGTGAAAAATAGGGTTTCTACAGAAAATGTACATCCATCTTTCCTACATCTGAAAGGCTGTCCCCTGCTCCTACTAGTGATCTCATAGTCAAATAAATTTAATTGGTCACTTTGTCTTCCCCCTTTAATAACTGATACACCGAAATCATTACTCTCATTAATCTCCTTTACTCTTCCATAATATATTTAAGATGGATAATCTATCCCTGTAACTTTAATTTGACAATCCATCTTAAGGTACCATCTTTGCCTTCCTTAATGCCCATCTATGTTCAGTTTAATAGACAGTGTTACCTCTGAAATGATATAAAGCAAAGCCGTCCTTGTAATGACACACCCTTCTCAGTAGGATTGTTCATACATACAAATGTGTCCATCTTATTGCTGCTAATATTCGCTACGGCCTGCAATGCATAGGGCTCATTTTGAAATTGAAAAAAATATTTTCCTAAAAAAACAAAATGTAGTGATCTAAAGTTAAAGCAGATTTTTTCAGATATATTTCCAAATTGTAATATAATAGGGCCTAATTCTGCATCAGATACAAGTCTGAAATCAGATGCATCCCACGTGTATATGCCAACAGCCCATGCACATAAGAAACAATTGCAGGCTGTGCATGTTGCGCACCATATGCACACCAAGATGAAAGAGCTGGCCATTAAATGATGCTGTTAAACACTAGGGGGATGAGCGTAAGAGACACGAGTGGGTGGGTGGGAGTGGAGGGGGACAGACACAGGGAGGATAAGGCTGAAAGAGAGAGACACAGTGGGGGTGAGGCAGGTGGACGCAGGGGGATAAAGCAGAAAGACACAGGGGGGATGAGGCTGAGAGACACAAAGAAGTGGTGAGACTGAGAGACACTCTGGGGAGGTGAGTATTAGAGACACAGGGGGGATGAAGCTAAGAGAGAGACACAGTGAGGGGATGAGGCTGAGGGACACAGGGTGGATGAAGCTAAGAGAGAGACACAGTCAGGGGACAAGGCTGAGAGATACAAGGGGGATGAGACTGAGGGACACAGTGGGTGAGTCTGAGAGACACAAGGAGAGGTGAGCATAAGAGACACAGGAGGGAAGACTAAGAGAGAGAGAGAGACATTATGGGAATGGAACTGAGAGACACAGAGGGAGATGAGACTGTGAGGCATGGTAGAGATGAGGTAGAGTGACACAGGGGGATGAGCCAATGGCTGGAGATAGAGAGAAATGGGGACTGGGGCTGGATGGACATTGGGGGATGGTGCATTAGTGACATAGGGGAGATGAGACGATAGTTGACTGGCCTATATCAACCAGGGGGCTATGGGAGGGCCCAAAAATAACATGCGAAACCCAATATTTCTTTTACCGCTCACTGGGGGGGGGGGTGTATATACACACTGCAGGCATGTACAGGAGTACATGATGAGTTAGACATGAAGGGTGATCTTAAATACATATTATTGACTTGTCTATGAGGAACAAATATCCAGAATTTAATTGTTAGAACATACGTTTAACTAGCATGTGATATTAAAACTTGAATATCACTGCCCATACTGCCTTTAAATGTATTTATCCTATGTTTGTGTGTGAATGTGAGTTTGTAAAGATAACTGTTTCACCATTCACAACAACTGAAGTGGGCAGGGATCCAAAATTTACACTAGGCTTGCTGCAACAATACTGTAGTTATTTGAAAAACAGTAGTTGACCTTTGTACAGACAAGTTGAAGGTTTTTCAAGGACTCAATAGTACATTGATTGTTGTTAAATTTCATATGACAATGTTGAAAAAAAAAGCAAAATAACAACAAAACGCAGTGCCTGAAATCTTATTCTTACAGGGGTTAGATGACAACATACTTGCAAAACAATATATTGTTCATGAGTAGATGAGGGCAGATCTACTAGTACATAAAATAAGTATGTAATACATTAGTAGTGCTTTACCATTGGATAGACAAGTAGAGTTGGCCACTTCAGTGCAGTTTTATCTGAATGGTGCACCCTTTACTCTTGGTGATCTTAAATTTATAATCCCATTTTTATTATTCATCCAGTGGCAGAGCTTGCATACCTAGCACACGGTCATCACCAGTTAATGAGCTCTTTGCTGTGTTAAGTCAACCAGAGAATATTATCTTTGAAGTATTTTGTCCACCAGGGAATAGGCTTTGTATTGTACACTGGACGCCACGGAATGGGCTCTGATTTGTACACCGGACACCAGGAAATGGTCTCTGTATTGTACACTGGACATCAGCAAATGGTGTCAGTAATGTACACTGGACACCAGAGTATGGGCTCTGTATTGTACACTGGACACCAGGGAATGGGCTCTGTATTGTACACTGGACACGAAGGAAATGACTCTGTATTGTGCACTGGACACCAGAGAATAGGTTCTGTATTGTACACTGGACATCAGGGAACAGGCTGTGTTTTGTGCACTAGACACAAGAGAGTGAGCTCTGTATTGTACAATGGACTCCAGGGAATGGGCTCTATATTGTACGCTGGACTCCAGGAAAACGGTTCTGTAATGTACACTGGACACCAGGGAAAGGACTCTATATTGTATACTGGACATTATGGAACCGGTTCTATATTGCTCATTGACAACAGGGTATGGGATCTGTATTGTACACTGGACTTCAGAGAAAGTGCTCTGTATTGTACACTGGACAACAGGGAATGGGTTCTAAATTGCACACTGGACAACAGGGAATGGGCTCTGTATTGTACACTGGACACCAGAGAATGGGTTCTGTATTATACACTGGACACAAGGTGTCTTTGGGGGTTGCTGTGCTACGCATACCAGAGCTTGGTTCCTATTTGTGTGAAAATATCCATTTTTACAATGCTAATTTGGATGAAAAATATTTGTCACATCCCCATTAAAAATGTTTACTATGATAAACATGCCCCACAGAAACAATGTACATCTGCATTAATTTACATGAATATCCTTTACTTAAGATGCTACAAAGGGTGTCATTTGCAATATATAGGACTGAACCAATTGTTCCTTTTTATTGAACACAGAAGTAATGAGTACCACCATCACAAACAACGCCTTCACTTTCTTTTAATGTATTCAAATCAAAAGACACTTTTATTTATTTGACACTTCATGAATAAAATCAAACTATTCAAATTAAGCATGTCTGGTGAGGGGCTGCGGAAAATATAATTTGCTGCGTGCAGTCGATATAAATTAAAACCTGTAAAAGGTATTGCAGATAATAAGGCGTGAGTTGAGAAAATATACAGCTACCTTGAAATGTGACACATAATAACTTGTGATTCAACATGATAAAATACACAACATTGCAGAAATGCAGCATAAGCATTTTACCCTCCTCCCCTGGTTTTGTGTAGGCATCTATCTGTGAAATATCCAGCTGAGGAGATTCTGGTATTTTAGATTTCAATGTATTGGGTGACTTATAGCATTTGTGACTAGAATATTATTGTGTTTCTCGTCAGCTTTGATGTGTAAATTTATATTTTCGTTCTAGAATGTCTTTAGATAAGCTTGACTTTTAATGTAAAGGAGAAATAAACCACCGTAAGCATCAGATATAAGTTTATGTGTTGGCTTTCATCAGTAACCTATTTTTGGCAATGTCCAAGTACATATTTGAAAATAGCAAACAACCGTATAAAGGACGATCCTCCCAAAGGAAGATCCTCTAATAAAGTCATTTTAATTTTGGAGTAACAGACTTCAGCTGCAAACAATTGAAGTTGCAGTTTTCTGAAACAGCATGGGCCTATTCGTGATCCCTATGGAAAATAGTATCTTTGTTTGATACTAGAGATGTGCACCGGAAATTTTTCGGGTTTTGTGTTTTGGTTTTGGATTCGGTTCCGTGGCCGTGTTTTGGATTCGGACGCGTTTTGGCAAAACCTCCCTTAAATTTTTTTGTCGGATTCGGGTGTGTTTTGGATTCGGGTGTTTTTTTTTAAAAAACCCCTCAAAGACAGCTTAAATCATAGAATTTGGGGGTAATTTTGATCCTATAGTATTATTAAAATGTCTATCATAGACTGTTCTTCATTCATGCGCATACACCAACATCCATAAAGAAATAACTGACACTGCACCAGAATAATGTTTGCCAATAGAATTGTCAGCTTTTATTAAAACAAATGGTATGGTGGCAAGGAGGGACGGCCTATTTAAATAACGTCCCTATTTATTCTAACCTTTCCTTTTAACTGTGGCTGACCAAAACACAAGAGGAGGCAAGGGCCCAACTTCAGCCAGGCCTCCATCGCATAACAAGAGGGGTTTTAAGGGCCCAATTTCAGCCCAGCCCCCATCACATCACAAGGGGAGGCTTTTAAGGGGCCCAATTTCAGCCCAGCCCCCCACTCATCACAAGGGGCCATAATGGGCCATTTGCCACCCCTTGTGTTACTTGCTCTTTATCGGGAATACCGTGGCCAACTCTCCACTCAAGGTATTCCCCAACTCCCACCCAAAGGTGCTCAGGTGTGTACCAACTCCACCGGAGACCGAAGCCCACCTGGTCCGATGGAACTCCGGCCCCGTAATGTATCAAACTCCACCACCTTCACATCTCCTGAGCACCTATAAAACTCTTTAAATTACAGCCACAATTTCAGGCTGTCCCAACCCGCCAAGCCGACACCAATAATAAACTCATCCTGGGCGGGTGGGTGGGTCAATTTTCACTGAGGAAAAGAGGGAGAACCTATTCAGTCCTCTCCTTATAAGGGCTAAGCCCCTCCCATCACCAGATTCCTCAGTCAACTCATAGGCCCACTGTTACCATGGATACCTCCACTTATCCAGCTGCTTCATTCAGCCTGCTATTCAGAATTTTATGTCACTACAGCCATATAAAATGTCCTCCGTTCTCTTAAAATGTCTATCATAGACTGTTCTTCATTCATGCGCATACACCAACATCCATAAAGAAATAACTGACACTGACACCAGAATAATGTTTGCCAATAGAATTGTCAGCTTTTATTAAAACAAATGGTATGGTGGCAAGGAGGGACGGCCCATTTAAATAACGTCCCTATTTATTCTAACCTTTCCTTTTAACTGTGGCTGACCAAAACACAAGAAGAGGCAAGGGCCCAACTTCAGCCCGGCCTCCATCGCATAACAAGAGGGGTTTTAAGGGCCCAATTTCAGCCCAGCCCCCATCACATCACAAGGGGAGGCTTTTAAGGGGCCCAATTTCAGCCCAGCCCCCCACTCATCACAAGGGGCCATAATGGGCCATTTGCCACCCCTTGTGTTACTTGCTCTTTATCGGGAATACCGTGGCCAACTCTCCACTCAAGGTATTCCCCAACTCCCACCCAAAGGTGCTCAGGTGTGTACCAACTCCACCGGAGACCGAAGCTCACCTGGTCCGATGGAACTCCGGCCCCGTAATGTATCAAACTCCACCACCTTCACATCTCCTGAGCACTTATAAAACTCTTTAAATTACAGCCACAATTTCAGGCCGTCCCAACCCGCCACAGTTTCAACGAAACCCCCGCCACCATACCTCTACCTTAAAACTATTCTTACTACTCCTAAAATCCTCCAACCTATCAATAAAATTCCTGAGTAAAAACCGCTAACAACAAATCCTCCATAAAAATTTCCATACCCCTCAAATTCAGGTGGACACCATCGCCATGTAAAGATGAGGGGCAGAAACTGAAATTGAGGGATGTGGGACCACAAACCCCCAATTTTCGCTAACAGCTCTGCCCACCACAGAATTGATCCGGCGCCAGATCAACTCTATGGCAGCCGGTCTGTCCGCACCTCTACACACCAAACGAGGGATAATGTCTGACCATCCCACACTCAGAAAGCACAACCTGTTCTGCAAACTAACTAAGTCCCTAACTATAGTTGTACGAAGATCCAGACCAGACCTTCTGGTCAAATAATTTCCAGCAACATGGAACACCACCCTCAACGGGTATCCCGACCTCTCCAACTGTTGACAAAAAATGGGGATGACTTGCTCCCAGCGAAGTCCCCTCACTCCGATCCATCTGACCAAATTAGCTTCAGGGGACTGAAGGCACTCCACACCAGGTCTTTCACCATAGTAAACATATGAGTGCCCCATAATCCAAATTGGACACTCATCCAAGCGCAAATCTGAAAATACAAAAGCATTCACAGAAACTTATCGAACAAAAAACCCCTAACACGAAAAATCTTGCAACAACGTTACCCAAAAACATCCCATTATAAACTTACTAAAATGGTTTTATTTATTTATTTATTTATTTATTAAATAGTTTAATTTGGCCTCTAAGGTGAGAATTTTTGAAGCGGGGATGACTTTTCTTTAAAAGGGGTTGGGTAAGGGGGATCAGACTTGACGAGAGGCGAAAAACACACCTGCCAAGCGGGTATGAACCCCAAGGCTTTAGGCACTTGACAGGATAAAAAAATTCCTCAAGACCCCCAAATATGGCGAGTGGCTGAAACCTCAAGTCTGATTTTTTTTTTTTTAAACAGGTCAAAACCTGATATATTTCCGAAATACATCAGACTTCCACCTCCCCAGAGCTCTAATTTGCCCGCTCGAACAGCCTTCAGCGGCTGCTGCTGTTGCCGCACCTATCCGAAACGAATGGGTACCGTATCTCGATACCGGCAAACCCATCGTGCAAATACAATGTTCCAACACCCATCTAAATTGAAATTGAGTCACCGGCATACCATCCAAATGCTGCAACCATGGACCTGGCATATCAGTCCTTGTTTTCACATAAACCCTCGCCAAGGACACAGGACAAATCTCTTTGTCGTCCGCACATCTCAAAACGACCCAACAACCTTTGCCCAATTGGTCCGTTTTGGAACGTTGTACTTTGCACCATAAGCCTCCATCTTCCAATGACACATGTTCCCGAAGCATAGGTGACATCGCTGTTTTCGAAGCTGACACCAGTTCACTGACTCTAAAGGCCCCAAAAAAGGCCATGACGAAACACAATGTAAATAAGAGTGCTTCGTAATCAGATGCACAGACCTCATGCAACATGACCGCCATGCGCCGCAATATTGAAATGGTTATTGGCCTTCGTGCATCTTGTACAGGGGGCATAACTCGAGCCCACCCTTTAAGAATCTTTGCTAGAAAGAAAGACTTAGTAAAATCATGCCGGCCATCAAGTCTCAAGAAATAAGAAAGAGCAGACAGTAAACGTGTTACAAACCCTCTTGACCTGCCTGCTCTAAAACATCCCCAAACGTAATCCAATAACATTGCATAATTGGTCTTACCTTGCTCCTGATGCAAACGAACATATCTTTCCCACTCTCCCATAGCATTTCTGTACCCTCGGAGGGTGGAAGGAGCCAAGGATCGCAGAGCTAAGCCCTCCAACCTGGGCGTATCACCTGCCAGGCATAAGACGGGCAAGGGTCACCAGATACATTCGCATCCGGAGCTGCGATAGCGCATCTGCCACACCGTTTTCAATGCCTGGAACATGCTTAGCGCAAAAACTTATATTTGATTGAAGGCAGCGCAACACTATCTGACCCAACAATCGCAGTACAGGAAGGCCGGAAGCTCTCTGACTGTTAACCGCGTGAACCACACCCAAGTTATCACACCAAAAAACTACTGACAAGTTGGCCAAGACCTCATGCCATAACTCCAGAGCAACCATGATAGGGAATAATTCTAATAGTAACAGGTTGCTAGTGAGTCCCTCTTCAAACCAAGTTTTTGGCCATGGGGTAGCACACCACCTACCCTCCAAAAATGCTCCAAAACCCGTGGAACCTGCTGCATCGGTGAATAATTGCAACTCAACATTGGAAATGGGTATGGACTGCCAAATGAGAACACCATTAAAGGTGGCCAGGAACTCTTCCCAAATGTGTAGATCCCTACGAATTTCTTTGGATAATCTTATAAAATGACTGGGTTTTTTAACACCCGCTGTGGCTCTCTCCAACTTCCTGCTGAAAACTTTACCCATGGGTATAACTCGGCAAGCAAAATTGAGAGACCCCAATAATGATTGAGCTTGTTTGAGCATCAACTTGCCGTTTGCCAATGCCACAATTATCTCTCCCTTCAATTTATCTATTTTTTCCTTGGGTAAACGACAGCAACCCTCCATGGTATCAATTTCGATTCCCAAGAACGTCAACACCGATGTGAGACCTACAGTCTTCTCCTCAGCTACAGGGACCCCAAATTCCTTCAACAATGACAAAGCATTTAATAAAATATTGCCACATATGTCAGATCCGGCTGGACCCATGAACAAAAAATCATCTAAATAATGAACAATTCCAAACTGACCTGAATTTTTGGAAATGCACCTATGCAGAAAACTGCTGAATTTTTCAAAATATGAACAAGATATGGAGCAGCCCATTGGGAGACATCTATCAACATAAAAACCGTCATTCAGACGAAAACCTAGATAACGAAAAAATTCCGGATCAATGGGCAACAGCCGAAAGGCAGACTCTATATCAATTTTACTCATCAAAGCCCCTCTACCGAATGATCTCACCTTGGCTAAAGCATCCTCAAAAGACTGATAAATTACCATGGACAAACTCTCAGGAATTGCATCATTCACTGAAGACCCTCTTGGAAATGATAAGTGCTGAATTAGTCTGAATTTACCCGGAGTCTTTTTTGGAACAACCCCAACTGGGGACAAAATTAAATCAGGCAATGGGGGGCAACTAAAAGGACCTACCATCCTACCCAAAGCAACCTCCTTATCAACTTTTTCTTTTGAAATAACTGGGAACTCTTGAGCCGAACGTAAATTGCAAATTTGACCACATTTTACTTGGCCTTTAATAGGCAACGGAAAACCCTTTGAAAAACCTAACCTTATCAACTCGGAATCGACTCTATTTGGATAATGATCCAACCAATGCAATAATTTGTCCAATTTAACTGGAGTAGGTGCCCTACTTAGGCCCAGCAGTTGCTGGGATTCGTTGTTGCTGCTTGTGCAAACTACCTCTCCCACTAGCCGTTTGCTGGCAGTTTTTAATGGGGTGGGTTCCTTCACAGCGGATACAAACATGCCGAAAACGACACCTGAACCCTAGGGTACATTGACTATTATTGAAGGTATAACATTTGCCTGAACGATTCTTACCCACCATCCATCTGTTACTGGAATTACCTCGCTTCTCAGCCAGACCCTCTAAACCACTTTTAAGAGGTTGAGTAACATCTACAAAAATCTCCACATCTTTTTTTACCAAAATCTATGATTTCCTTGCCATTCTGTTTTCTACGAAACTCCTCATCATAGGACCTCCATGCTGTTCCGCGCTCAGATCTGGCCAATTCGTGGAGCAAATACATATATTTAATTATATTCATGTGCTCCTGAGGCCTGGATTCCAAATAACAAGCTGCAAAGATAAGCATGCCCTTCTGCCAATTAGAGTAAGACTTATAAGCCTCCTCACCTATACCTGATTTCTTTCTAGCCGCCTCTAATGCTTTTTTCGCTTTACTAGTTAAAGCAAACATATTCACAAATTTTCCCTGTCTAATCCGCTCCCTAATTCTGGGCCGTATTCCTCTCAACACTGCAGTATTGGCGCATTGCAGAGAATCCTCAGGACCCTCCTCCGAGGACATGCTGGAGCTACTGTGTCTGCGCCTTCTTTTATGTCTTTCTTTGCAGCCACTGCACCTGCTATCAAATGAACATGAGGACTCAGAGGAAGAAGTAGATGAATCCCTATGACTTCTGCGCCTATGCTTACGCTTTTGTGACGCTTTTTTCTTGCATGATTTCTCTTTAACTGCGCCCATGTTACCTGAGCTAACCACTGCATCATTTTGGCGCGCTGCAGGGTGCACATCCGACTCACCATAAAGACATCCCTCGTCCAGGGCAGACTCTACCACAGCCGCTGATTCCCCAGAATCCTCCTGCACTTCAGGGGCTGCTAAGGACTCCTCTCTAGAAAGAACAGTACTGCGTCGACCACCTCTGGCAGCCACGGACCCCCGCGGGCCCACGGGGCGACCGCGGCGTACCTCCGGCACATGCACTCCTGAGGTAACTCCCCGGGATGTTACTATTCTCCTCAACACCCTGCTCCGCGACTCCACCATAGCCCCGACACTTAGCGACATAGTATTCACGGTAACTGGTTCCATAGAATCGTTTCCCAAAGCTCGAGTTAAACCGACAGCTCGTGACACAGACGCGCTGCTGACCCGGCCTCTGCGTGACGCAGCTTCGCCCGCCAAAAGCCTCTCAGGCGGTCGAGCCTGACCCCTGGCGGCGGCATTACCAACATTATTCCTAGCCTGACTCCGTGTTTGTGCTGACAGCTGCCGCCCCCTCCCTGACACTAAAACAGCAGCGTCCCCTTCCCCGCTTTCAATCAAACGAACAGGGGGACGCACAGCACGACTAGGTCTCGGCATGTTAGAAGATAGGAAAGATAGATAAGAAAAAGTCAAAGAATAAAAGGGGGTTGAAAAGATTAAAGATTAGTAAAGATTGAAAGGAAATAAGAAGAAAAATACCACAAATTCACAAATAATACACAGTTCAGTACAAAACAAACGCAGAGCACTTCACTGTTCAATTTTCACTGAGGAAAAGAGGGAGAACCTATTCAGTCCTCTCCTTATAAGGGCTAAGCCCCTCCCATCACCAGATTCCTCAGTCAACTCATAAGCCCACTGTTACCATGGATACCTCCACTTATCCAGCTGCTTCATTCAGCCTGCTATTCTGAACACCTCACAATATTATTTTTAGTCCTAAAATTTGCACCGAGGTCGCTGGATGACTAAGCTAAGCGACCCAAGTGGCCGGCACAAACACCTGGCCCATCTAGGAGTGGCACTGCAGTGTCAGACAGGATGCCACTTAAAAAAATAAAAAAATTGACCCCAAACAGCACATGATGCAAAGAAAAGAGAAAAAGAGGTGCACTGTGGTCGCTGGATGGCTAAGCTAAGCGACACAAACACCTCAATATCACAGGAATTATTCGTTCTAATCAATGGTATTATTGGTCCAAATCACTGGAAGAAAATGACAAAATCACAGGAATTATTCGTTCTAATCAATGGTATTATTGGTCCAAATCACTGGAAGAAAATGACAAAATCACAGGAATTATTCGTTCTAATCAATGGTATTATTGGTCCAAGTCACTGGAAGAAAATTACAAAATCACAGGAATTATTCGTTCTAATCAATGGTATTATTGGTCCAAATCATTGGAAGAAAATGACAAAATCACTGGAATTATTTGGCAAGATCACTGTAATTAATAATTATAAATCACTGATATTAATTGGTAAAATCTCGCTATCACCTGCCTAGTGAAGTGGAATCTAGATGGGATTTTGTACCGGGGACACAATAACTTCATCAATTGTATAAATCCCAATGCACTAATGGCGGAAAACGGGCGCACGTCTAAAAGCGCACTGATTATACTGAGAACTGATTATACTGATCACTGATGATACTACGGAGAACTGACACTGAGCAGCGAGAACAGCACTGGACTATTGTACTGTAGTATACTGATCCCCACAATGCAGCAAAGATATTGAGCACTGATCCGGAGAATAGAACTGAGTCTGACACGGAGCTGCAAGATACAGCAATGGCCTACTGTACTGTACTACTATATACTGGTGGTCACTAAAATGCTGCACTGTACTACTATATACTGGTCACAACAATGCAGCACAGATATGGATACTAGAAGTGACACAGAGCTGCAAGATACAGCAATGGACTACTGTACTGTACTACTATATACTGGTGGTCACTAAAATGCTGCACTGTACTACTATATACTGGTCACAACAATGCAGCACAGATATGGATACTAGAAGTGACACAGAGCTGCAAGATACAGCAATGGTCTACTGTACTGTACTATTATATACTGGTGGTCACCACAATGCAGCACTGTACCACTATATACTGGTCACACAACAATGCAGCAGATATTGAGCACTGATCAGGATACTAGAACTGAGTCTGACACGGAGCTGCAAGATACAGTAATGGCCTACTGTACTGTACTACTATAATATACTGGTGGTCACCACAATGCAGCACACTGAGCACAGATATTGAGCTTCTCCGGACCCGTGTAAAATACGTGAAGTTCGGGGGGGTTCGGATCTCGACGAACCGAACCCGCTCATCTCTATTAGATACTGGTATATGGACCTCATAACATTTCCTGTAACTCTACCCCTGGTAAGTGGTTTTGGAACCAATGGCTGCATTTGTAGAACTCTGAAACCGCTCAAACAGAAAACTTAGGGGTCTATTTACTAAGCCTTGGATGGAGATAAAGTCGCTGGAGATAAAGTACCAGCCAATCGGCTCCTAACTGCCATGCCACAGGCTGTGTTTGAAAAATGACAGTTAGTAGCCGATTGGCTGGTACTTTATCTCTAGTTATTTTATCTCCATCCAAGGCTTAGTAAATAGACCCCTAAGGCACCTCTTTGTGAAGTGTTTGATCTGTAAAAGAATACCACCTTGTTATGGGGTTCTCATGCATTAAAACACATAACATCCAATTCCCGTTAATCATGCCACACAAGGTGAATTCACATGTCTGAGTTTATAGGTTTTCATAATTGTGTATTGGCTTTCCAGTGGCAAATGAATGGAATGAACCGATAAAACCTGTACTTTGTGCATTGTTTTCAGTTGGCTATTACTCCATTGCTATCAGGGACTTTCAAGTAACCAGGACACTATAAAGAGCAAGTAATGTCGTAAACCCTGGCTTAACCCACCGTCAGGCGCACCTCTGGGACCCCCAGGCTCGGGCACAGTGCGCCTGACAGGTGCCTGCTAGAAAATCACCATTAGCACCTAATTAACTCAATTCTAACGCTCTTAAAGTGATCAGTGACCTTCATTAGGACGTACAAAGAGAGAAATCGTAGGTTTTATGGGCCATTTCAGCAGAAAATCTGAAGCAAAAAAGAGAAAGCAGGAACATGAGTATAAGTTTGGGCGCAGTGTGCCTGAGAGGCATCCTGGACAAACCTACATATTTCCGCAAAATATCCACAACCTTTGTCATTTTCATTCATACAGTGAGCAAAATAAACAATTAATAGATTAAAATAAAAGGGAAAACGAACCTTCAAAAGTCGGAGGAGTTTGTGCGCAGTGTGCCTGAGAGGCCAGGAGAGTCACTACTGCACTCCACGCAGGTGGTGGGAAAACTGACTAGGGGGGTTTCCAACAGCACCTAGGGATAGGAAGGTACTAGGAGGGAGACGCCCCTGTGCACTCTTAGGGTCGAAAGGGGAGCGAGAATAGCTTTGCGGCGCCTGTCAGGCCAGCTGTGCCTGACTGAGGAATAACAGTGACATCACTGCTTAAAGCAAAACACTATCGGGCATATTTATTAACAATTCTATTACTAAAATAATGTGAAAAGGGGTGCTTTTCACATTATTTGAGTATCATCTGAATGTATTAAAGAGCTTTTGGATCAATGTTTGTGAAAAACTGTTCCAAACACTTTAATTCTCATTTTGTAGTAACCAGATCCCTTTTCCAATACTTATAATGGGAAATGGGATCTGGACAAATTTACTAAAAATATTGTAAAAAAATACTACAGTGAGTCTTGTGATAATTATGGCAGCTTCAGCTGGCGTAATCACAGGGCTCACTGCGGATCCTGTACTCCTGCACAGCTTTATCCGCCCCTAGGCAGAGAGAGCTGTGAAGGGACCCGGCAGTGTGATGAACTATGTGTGCCTGATGGACACACAAGCTGATCACAGTAAAGAAAAAAAAAATCAAAGTCACCTACCCAGGGGCCGGTGATCGGTGCTCAAGTGCAAGCTGCTGGTCATCAGGGCTCTGTGTCCCTCCTCTTACCACCAGTGCAGTAAAGTGATGCTGCAAAGCAGCAGCTCACTTTACAGCACCAGAGGTCACCGCAGCAGAGAGCCCTGATGACTGGCAGCCCTCCAGGAGCATCGATCACAGCGCCCGCAGGTGGGGTAGTCATCACGACGGGGAGGGGCTGCCGGTGGCAGTGATGTCGGGAGGTGGTGCATGCACAGCACATAATTGGGTTAGTTTTCATAAAAAATACCCTGATTTGGCTGCGGAGTGGGGACAGAGCTTTTTCACAAGCTCTGTCCCTGCGTGCGATAATTGATACATCCATGCAATGTAATCAATTATCGCGTTGCAGATTGGGCCATTATTATCACAGCATATCCGCATCCTCAGATGCGGATGGTGATAAATTTCTTTAAATGTAAATGTCCATGGCAAAACAATAAAAACATTTTTTTGGGGAGGTAAATTGTTAATTTGTTGAAGACAATAATTGAAAAATAAAATAATGAGATAAATCATTCATGTACATGTCATTTAAGGTTTAATGTATATTTCCCATAATTGAGTGATTACCAATTACACGAAAAAAAGCTACTTATATTTTTGTATAGATGTTGTTATGCTCATTAGTTTAGATGCATTTGACTAGGTAATGACTTCCAAACATCAGTGGCAGACTTCCACAATTTCCCAATCCCCCGACAACCAGGTTGGGGAAACAGGAATATTAAACATGTTAAAAATCCTGATTACCTGATCCCAACCAAAAATGATCAGGATCTGGAAATTGGGGATTTTTAACATGTGTAATTTCCCCGATTCCCCCACAAATCGGTGATCATCGATGGTGGATCCAATTTGTAGATCGGCAGTGCCATTGGATCAGAGATTCGGGGAAATGGGTTCCAGATGTATGGAGGCCTTTAGTCATTATTTAAAACTGAGGCCACAGGCATAGGAAAATGGTGAAATTAATTATCAGAACATTAATTCAGCCAACTCCTGTGTGCCTTTGTTTGGGAAAGTTTGAAGTGGAAATGTTGTCAATTCAAGGGACGATTCAATTGAGGTCCCACTACAGCCTCGTGGATTGTGTGCTGTGGGTGCTTACAGGTATTATTAATTAAAACATTGCTTATATTTGCTTCTAACTTTAACATCTCATGGAATTAATTGAACCACCACCATACAATATTGATGGAGAGCCCTGTAAGCCTTGTGCAGGATGACAGCGGTCCCAATTTACCCTTTTATGGAATCATTTTCTAAAAATATATTTTTCTTTTTTGTCTGTAAAGTACTGAATGTATTATGATTATTGTTGAGAAACTACTTTTCAGTGAAAATGTTTACTGTTGTAATCATTGGTAATAAGGAAATGATGTGTTTTGAAATAAATGAAATCTCAATAAACAGATTAAAAAGACTGAATTGTCGGTCATATTATTGGATAAGTCATAAAATATCTACAAATACTAAGAATTAGGAAACTGTAAATGAGGAAGTAAGAAATCTAGTTACTCCCTTGGCAACTAGTTAGAGTTTAGCCAGTTAGAATATCCTCTCCTTAAAGCTATGCTATTCTTAATACCAACTAGAGATGTGCGGCGGGCACTTTTTGTGTTTTGTGTTTTTGTTTTAATTCTGGTTCCATGCCCGTATTTTGGATCTGGATTGGTTTTGCCAAAACCACCCTTTCATGTTTTGGTTTTCATTTTGGTTTTGGATCTGGATGATTTTTTTTTAAAAAACAGCTAAACTCACAGAATTTGGGGGTAATTTTGATCCTATTAACCTCAATAACATAAATTTCCACTCATTTCCAGTCTATTCCGAACACCTTACACCTCACAATATTGTTTTTAAGCCAAAAGGTTGCACCGAGATAGGTGGATGACTAAGCTAAGCAACACAAGTGTGCGGCACAAACACCTGGCCCATCTAGGAGTGGCACTGCAGTGTCCGACAGGATGGCAGTGTCCGACAGGATGGCAGATTTAAAAAAATAGGCCCCCAAACAGCAAATGATGCAAAGAAGAAAAAGAGGTGCAATGAGGTAGCTGGATGTCTAAGCTAAGCGACACAAGTGTACGGCACATATACCTGGCCCATCTAGGAGTGCTACTGCAATGGCAGACAGGATGGCACTTAAAAAAACTAGGCCCCAAACAGCACATCATGCAAAGAAGAAAAAGAGGTGCAATGAGGTGGCTGTATGACTAAGCTAAGCGACACAAGTGTGCGGCACAAACAACATGGGATGTGCTGGAATTTGCCCAGATGTAATACACACACAATATTGGTGGCACAGGAGAGCATACCCCTAAACCACACACACACGGCAAAGCCTGTAAAATTCATTTGGATAATAATACCCCTTTTATTTGGAGCTATTATAATAATATGCAGCACAGGCGAGCGTACCCCTACATCACACAGGGCAAACCCAGTAAAAATTATATTTGGATTAAATGTTAATAACCCCTTTATTTGGAGTAAATAATATACAGCACAGGACACTACCACTGGTCTGATGCAGGACAACACAGCGACACTGTAAGGAACTTATTATACAGCAGCACTGGTCATATGGCAGCAGAGGACACCACCACTGTGACTGGTCACTGGACTGACTGATGCACAGGACACTATCATTAATATGATGCAGGACAACACAGCAACACTGTAACTGACTTATACAGCAGCACTGGACATATGGCAGCAGAGGACACCACCACTGTGACTGGTCACTGGACTAACTGATGCACAGGACACTACCACTGGTCTGATGCAGGGCAACACAGCAACACTGTAAGGGTCTTAAACAGCAGCGCTGGACATATGGCAGCAGAGGACACCACCACTGTGACTGGTCACTGGACTAACTGATGCACAGGACACTACCACTGGTCTGATGCAGGGCAACACAGCAACACTGTAAGGGTCTTAAACAGCAGCGCTGGACATATGGCAGCAGAGGACACCACCACTGTGACTGGTCAGTGGACTGACTGATGCAGCTAAGACACTACACTGGGCTGAGCAGCACAAGACAGCACTATAATCACCACCCCACTTTCCCACCCGCACAGACACTGAGGATGGAGACACGTCCTCTCACTACACTCTCCAGGACTGGAGTGAAAATGGCGGTGACGGGCGGCTCCTTATATGGTATCCAAACCCTGCAATACTCCGACAGCGGGATGATGATGTTTTGCCTCGTTCTGGTTTTTGAGTCAGGTGGGAAAACCCAAGCCGGGCTCGGATCGGAGCTTGGAGCGTGAAGTTTGGTAGGGTTCAGATCTCTAGGAGAAATAATTCCACACCAAAGAGGTGGATTTTTTGGTATTTTGCCCAGGCATGACAATGGGCTTATTCATCCCATGGACAACAACTGTCTCCCCCGGTGCCTGATTTAAACAAACCACATCACTATCAGAATCCTCATCACCAACTTCCTCCTCAGTGCCAGCAACACCCATATCCTCATCCTGGTGTACTTCAACAGTGACATATTAAATTTGAATATCAGAAACTAGACTGTGGGTGCTACTTCAGCACTTGCAGAGGGCATGCAAATGGTGGAAGGAGCCACCTCTTCCCATCCAGTGTTGAAAAGGTCAGGCATTGCAACCGCCGACACACTTGGACTCTCCTTGGGGATTTGTGATACCATCTTAGAACGCACAGTTCTTTGCTGTGCTTTTGCCAGCCTAACTCTTATCATTTTTCTAGAGGGAGGATGAGGGCTTCCATCATCATGTGAAGCTGAACAGTCATGAACATATGCAAGGGCCTTAGCTGTTCCTTGCCACTCCATGTTGTAAATGGCATATTGACCATTTAAATTAATTTTTTGGGGTCTTTTTACTGCACTTTGGCTTTTTGGATTTTACATGCCCTCTACTATCACATTGGGCATCGGCCTTGGCAGACGACGTTGATGGCATTTCACCGTCTATGTCATGACTAGTGGCAGCAGCTTCAGCTCTAGGAGGAAGTGGTTCTTGATCTTTCCCTATTTTATCCTCCAAATTTTTGTTCTCCATTATTTTTCTAGCGTTATATAACACAATATGCGGCACAGGACAGCGTATCCCTACACCACACAGGGCAAACCCTGTAAAAATTATCTGGAATAAATATTAATAATCCCTTTAAATGGAGTAAATAATATACAGCACAGGACAGTACCACTGGACTTATATGGCAGTAGCACTGGACTGAATTTATACGCCAGTATCACTGGACTTATACGCCAGTACCACTGGAATTATACGGCAGTATCACTGGAATTATACGGCAGTACCACTGGAATTATACGGCAGTACCACTGGACTTATATGGCAGTACCACTGGACTGGAATTATACAGCAGTACCACTGGAATTATATGGCAGTACCACTCGACATATACAGCAGTATCACTGGAATTATATGGCAGTACCACTGGACATATACGGCAGTATCACTGGACATATATGGCAGTATCACTGGACTGGATTTATACGCCAGTACCACTGGAATGATATATGGCAGCACCACTGGACATATATGGCAGTATCACTGGACATATACAGCAGTATCACTGGACATATACGGCAGTACTACTGGACTTATACAGCAGCACAGGGACACCACCACTGGACTGATGCAGGACAACACAGCACCACTGCAATGGACTGGATTTATATAGAAGCACTGGACATATAGCAGCAGAGGACACCACCACTGTGATTGGACTGATGCAGCACAAGACACCACCATTGTACTGATGCAGGACAACACAGCACCACTGCACTGGATTTCTACACCTCCACTGGACATATGGCAGCAGAGGACACCACCACTATGACTGGACTGATGCAGCATAAGACACTACACTGGACTGAGCAGCACAAGACAGCGCTGGACTCTCCACCCCACTTTCTCTGCCGCACAGACACTGAGGATGGAGATACGTCCTCTCGATACACTCTCCAATGCCGGAGTGAAAATGGTGGTGACATGCGGCTCCTTATATGGGATCCAAAACCCGCGAGAATCTGACAGTGGGATTATGACGTTTGCCTCGTTCTGGTTTCCGAGTCAGGCAGGAAAACCCGAGCTGGACACGGATCCGGGCTTGGGTAGTGAAGTCCGGTAGGGTTCGGTTCTCAGGGAACCGAACCCGCTCATCTCTAATACCAACTATCTACCTTACCAATTATACATCTATCTATCTATCTATCTATCTATCTATCTATCTATCTATCTATCTATCTATCTATCTGTCTATCTATCTGTCTATCTAATAATGAGCATATAAACTGTGTTACAATATACATACATTTTATAAAAATATTAATGAGAAAAATTATTCCATCTAGTGTTTAATGGCTCCATAACCTATTATAGCCCTCTAATGATGAGATAGGTATACTCACCACCCTATGATATGATGAACCCAAGATATACAGTATACCTAGAGGCTGTTAGGCAGCAAGAAGTGTAGAAAATCATCATCAGACCTTTCTAATTGTGTTCCGCCTGATTCATCACTAAGCCTATTCTAAGGCATAGCACATATTTTCAACTCATCTTCTTACTATGATGCAGCTGATGGCAGGTCTCACATTGGATTTCCCCTGTAGCTGGTGATAAAGCAAATTTAAATGAAGCCAATCATTATTTTAATATATTTATATATTTATATTATTTGAATATAGAACATTTTTATAAACTAACATAGTTTAATATATATATATGCGAAAGCCTTCACTAACTCACTCACTGACACATCACTAATTCTCTTACTTCCCGATATGTAAGGAAGCAGAAATTAATTATGGCTATTCTTCAGGTGGGAAATAGGAAAACTACGTTATTTGAATTTAAATAAACCTCCCCTAAGGGGATGAAAAAGGGGTTGACATATTAACATCATTACTGATGTGTGGCTTGCGTTGCGTGAACGATAATGCCCAAGCGGACAATCGGATCAAAATTTGGATTGGACCTCCAGTGGGTAGAATTGAATAACCTACAAATGTGGTCCTGTTACTTTTTATGATATCTGCTATGGGTGCTCCTCGGGTAATGGCAAGAACCGTGGATTAATATTTACTTATATTAAGACGTCTCAAATTTACATCTCTATAGATTGGCCAAATTTTTAACACTCATTTATATTTACAACCGTGAAAATCAGAAACTCCCGTGCAAAGAACAGGTAAAACATCTAGTATATATATGCATATATAATTATATGTGTGTGTGTGTGTGTGTGTGTACACACATATATATACTGTATCCTGACGAAGTATATTAAAAGACAAATAAAATCCTTATGGCCTTCTTCCAGATTTGTATCGTGCTGCAGGAATTCCCTGCACGATTCAATCCCTTTAGTGTGTTCTATTGATGTGTAGAGATGGGAACGGAGAGTCAGTACGAGTAAGGAACATCCAGATGCAAAGACACCCTAAATAAGGCGAATGTTCCACGTATGTCTGGTACGCATATTTTAACTATCACTTAAGGATTTGCAACGTATTATTCACGAACACTGAAGGCGCAACCGATTTACCACTAGAAACATATATATATATATATATATATAAAATATTATATCCATTCCAATAATAAAGGTGCACTCAACAGGAACTTTTCTCAAACAGTAACTCCAATGAGCCTTTATTTACTCACATCACCAGTGTAGACATACAAGTAGACATTTCAGTTGCTAAATGCAGCCTTCCTCAAGACATCCCACCAGTAGGAGAGACAGAGACATACTGGAAGCTGCCCTAGAATTCCCTTTATACTGTCACCAATTAAAAATCAATTCCACGCACCAGCAAGCTTACTGGGCAACTGCTGGACAATCAACTTTCACTAAGTCTCTAAAGCTAACACCTATCTAGCAGCCCAAAGCCAAGCAGTGGTAGCACTAATGTAGAATTGCCTGACATAACCTTTAAATACTTTAAATGTGTTATCAAGCTAAAAAATGCTAATAAGCAGTAAATGCTACTATACCCCCAGTTTGTGTTCCACCCCAACCGGAAGTTAGTCGCTCTTGCTTTCCACCGGCCGGAAGTGCAGGTAAACACTCTCCCAATGCACCCCAGACACTTCTGAGTATTGGTACTCATAGAAACCACTTCAGTAATCATAATATGACTTCTACAGAGCACTTTATGTATAATCCTAAATTCAATTACAGTATTTTTTGGATTTTGCAGGCACAGCAGGGCACCAGGTCAGCAGTCAGTATACAAAACACGATATCATAAAAATATTATAAAAACTAAAATGAATAGAAAAAGTGCACATAATACACAGAATAAACATCAAATCCACATCTAACACATAACAAAAACTAGGTACCTGGAGACACAATAGTGGCACCAGACAAAACACTATATCTAAACAGATTATTAAAGTAATCAGAGAATTTATGCAACTTTCAATGGGGTCGACAAGGTATATTCCTTATAGAAATATATTAAGATGGTTATATTCGTTCATACCTTTCAGGGCCACGGTGTCTAGGCGATGTATACATCTGGCCTCTTTCTTCAGTAACAATAGTCCACTATCACCACCTCTCTTTAACGGAGGCACCCAATCTATTATCATACATTTCAGAGTGGTAAGTTGGTGGCCATATGGAACGGGGCCTGGACTGCACACCCTGGCTTATTATAATGGGATGTGCTACCTTGCTGGGACTAAGTACTGTAGTACTACAACATAGGAACAAAGGGTGCAGGTGCACCATACACCATTAAAATTATTATAACCGTAATATAATATTTGAGGTTCTTGGCATATATTGGCCAGTATATGAGCCTGCCCACCTGCTTCACGGTGACCTCATCGGACAGGTCCCTAACACTATAGGGGTTCACCTCCGGGACGCAGAGCACCCCCAGACCACCCCAGCTAAACCACCCCAGGGCATCACACAGAAAAAGGATAGGAGTGAAAGATCAGTGTTAAGCAAATGAAAGAGGCTGCTGAATATAAAAGAAAAGAGGAGGACAGCAGTAAAGTATCAGAATGTGAAGTTTAGCTGAGCAGTGTTATAAGTGTAAGAGATATGTGAAAAAAGCGACATAAATATAAAACAAACACAATGTGATATAAGTGTTAAAAGTAAATGTAAGGTGGTGATGCCCCAAGGTTGGTGGCCAGCCTGCAAAAAATGTGCTGCAACTGGATTATATTTATCTTTTTCATGCGCCAACTTGATGTCGGACTGATGTTGGGTCATTCTTACTCTGAAGGTATATATATATACACACACACACACACACACACACACACACACACACACACACACACCTTTAAATACCTACTATGTGCTTTTCTGAGCATATGGAAGTAATTACATGGTGGGCAAAGAATCATTCATATGAAAGGTGGTGATTTACCCATGATGCTTAAGGTCAAGGAAACACCCAATGATTGTAGTCTAATTATAATGAACCAATGGACTTTTAGAGATTACATTTTAATTTATGACCTCCCTTTGAAGAATTTGAACAAAACTATTCTGCAGGACAAGAGTAAAGAAGAGAGAAAATTTGTAATGCTTTAATACAGATATATATATATAAACATATATATATATATATATATACATTTGATGAGTCTTTTAGATACATTTTATATCTAATTAAATATAAAAAAAAAATTCAACCCTAGTGCTATTGTTTTATTGCATTATTACTGATGGCCTTAGCTTTGTTCTTGTTCATAGTTCCTTTTTGTCCTTTCTGTCTGACCTGTTCTTACTGCCTGTTTTAACTTTGATATTATTCCTGTTAACTTTGCACTTATGTATGTTTTTGATTGATTTAGTCTACCTGACCTCTCCTGCCCTTTGTTGGTTGATAGCCATATTGTTCAGCAGCTATAGCAACCTATACTGGAACTGTTTTCAGCAGAGTACTAATAAGGAAATTATGGGTCATATGTACTATACATTTGAGAGAAATAACTGGGATCTATATATTATGGCTGAGTACACACTAGAACGAAGTGTATCAAGCCGACCTGAAACCTGACGGGACCCTGCATCAGGAAGTGTGTACACTAGAGATGAGCGCCTGAAATTTTTCGGGTTTTGTGTTTTGGTTTTGGGTTCGGTTCCGCGGCCGTGTTTTGGGTTCGAACGCGTTTTGGCTAAACCTCACCGAATTTTTTTTGTCGGATTCGGGTGTGTTTTGGATTCGGGTGTTTTTTTCAAAAAACACTAAAAAACAGCTTAAATCATAGAATTTGGGGGTCATTTTGATCCCAAAGTATTATTAACCTCAAAAACCATAATTTACACTCATTTTCAGTCTATTCTGAATACCTCACACCTCACAATATTATTTTTAGTCCTAAAATTTGCACCGAGGTCGCTGTGTGAGTAAGATAAGCGACCCTAGTGGCCGACACAAACACCGGGCCCATCTAGGAGTGGCACTGCAGTGTCACGCAGGATGTCCCTTCCAAAAAACCCTCCCCAAACAGCACATGACGCAAAGAAAAAAAGAGGCGCAATGAGGTAGCTGTGTGAGTAAGATTAGCGACCCTAGTGGCCGACACAAACACCGGGCCCATCTAGGAGTGGCACTGCAGTGTCACGCAGGATGGCCCTTCCAAAAAACCCTCCCCAAACAGCACATGACGCAAAGAAAAAAAGAGGCGCAATGAGGTAGCTGTGTAAGATTAGCGACCCTAGTGGCCGACACAAACACCGGGCCCATCTAGGAGTGGCACTGCAGTGTCACGCAGGATGTCCCTTCCAAAAAACCCTCCCCAAACAGCACATGACGCAAAGAAAAAAAGAGGCGCAATGAGGTAGCTGACTGTGTGAGTAAGATTAGCGACCCTAGTGGCCGACACAAACACCGGGCCCATCTAGGAGTGGCACTGCAGTGTCACGCAGGATGTCCCTTCCAAAAAACCCTCCCCAATCAGCACATGATGCAAAGAAAAAGAAAAGAAAAAAGAGGTGCAAGATGGAATTGTCCTTGGGCCCTCCCACCCACCCTTATGTTGTATAAACAAAACAGGACATGCACACTTTAACCAACCCATCATTTCAGTGACAGGGTCTGCCACACGACTGTGACTGATATGACGGGTTGGTTTGGACCCCCCCCAAAAAAGAAGCAATTAATCTCTCCTTGCACAAACTGGCTCTACAGAGGCAAGATGTCCACCTCATCTTCACCCTCCGATATATCACCGTGTACATCCCCCTCCTCACAGATTATCAATTCGTCCCCACTGGAATCCACCATCTCAGCTCCCTGTGTACTTTGTGGAGGCAATTGCTGCTGGTCAATGTCTCCGCGGAGGAATTGATTATAATTCATTTTAATGAACATCATCTTCTCCACATTTTCTGGATGTAACCTCGTACGCCGATTGCTGACAAGGTGAGCGGCGGCACTAAACACTCTTTCGGAGTACACACTTGTGGGAGGGCAACTTAGGTAGAATAAAGCCAGTTTGTGCAAGGGCCTCCAAATTGCCTCTTTTTCCTGCCAGTATAAGTACGGACTGTGTGACGTGCCTACTTGGATGCGGTCACTCATATAATCCTCCACCATTCTATCAATGTTGAGAGAATCATATGCAGTGACAGTAGACGACATGTCCGTAATCATTGTCAGGTCCTTCAGTCCGGACCAGATGTCAGCATCAGCAGTCACTCCAGACTGCCCTGCATCACCGCCAGCGGGTGGGCTCGGAATTCTGAGCCTTTTCCTCGCACCCCCAGTTGCGGGAGAATGTGAAGGAGGAGATGTTGACAGGTCGCGTTCCGCTTGACTTGACAATTTTGTCACCAGCAGGTCTTTCAACCCCAGCAGACTTGTGTCTGCCGGAAAGAGAGATCCAAGGTAGGCTTTAAATCTAGGATCGAGCACGGTGGCCAAAATGTAGTGCTCTGATTTCAACAGATTGACCACCCGTGAATCCTTGTTAAGCGAATTAAGGGCTGCATCCACAAGTCCCACATGCCTAGCGGAATCGCTCCCTTTTAGCTCCTTCTTCAATGCCTCCAGCTTCTTCTGCAAAAGCCTGATGAGGGGAATGACCTGACTCAGGCTGGCAGTGTCTGAACTGACTTCACGTGTGGCAAGTTCAAAGGGCATCAGAACCTTGCACAACGTTGAAATCATTCTCCACTGCACTTGAGACAGGTGCATTCCACCTCCTATATCGTGCTCAATTGTATAGGCTTGAATGGCCTTTTGCTGCTCCTCCAACCTCTGAAGCATATAGAGGGTTGAATTCCACCTCGTTACCACTTCTTGCTTCAGATGATGGCAGGGCTGGTTCAGTAGTTTTTGGTGGTGCTCCAGTCTTCTGTACGTGGTGCCTGTACGCCGAAAGTGTCCCGCAATTTTTCTGGCCACCGACAGCATCTCTTGCACGCCCCTGTCGTTTTTAAAAAAATTCTGCACCACCAAATTCAAGGTATGTGCAAAACATGGGACGTGCTGGAATTTGCCCATATTTAATGCACACACAATATTGCTGGCGTTGTCCGATGCCACAAATCCACAGGAGAGTCCAATTGGGGTAAGCCATTCCGCGTTGATCTTCCTCAGTTGCCGTAAGAGGTTTTCAGCTGTGTGCGTATTCTGGAAAGCGGTGATACAAAGCGTAGCCTGCCTAGGAAAGAGTTGGCGTTTGCGAGATGCTGCTACTGGTGCCGCCGCTGCTGTTCTTGCGGCTGGAGTCCATACATCTACCCAGTGGGCTGTCACAGTCATATAGTCCTGACCCTGCCCTGCTCCACTTGTCCACATGTCCGTGGTTAAGTGGACATTGGGTACAACTGCATTTTTTAGGACACTGGTGAGTCTTTTTCTGACGACGGTGACCGTGAACTACCGTACTGTACTGTGTCTGCAGCTAATATAGACTGGTTGATAAAGAGAAGATGTCTATGTAACTATGTATGTATAAAGACGAATGAAAAAAATCCACGGTTAGGTGGTATACAATTATGGATGGACTGCCTGCCGAGTGCAGACACAGAGGTAGCCACAGCCGTGAACTACCGTACTGTACTGTGTCTGCAGCTAATATAGACTGGTTGATAAAGAGAAGATGTCTATGTAACTATGTATGTATAAAGAAGAATGAAAAAAAATCCACGGTTAGGTGGTATACAATTATGGACGGACTGCCTGCCGAGTGCAGACACAGAGGTAGCCACAGCCGTGAACTACCGTACTGTACTGTGTCTGCAGCTAATATAGACTGGTTGATAAAGAGAAGATGTCTATGTAACTATGTATGTATAAAGAAGAATGAAAAAAATCCACGGTTAGGTGGTATTACAATTATGGACGGACTGCCTGCCGAGTGCAGAGACACAGAGGTAGCCACAGCCGTGAACTACCGTACTGTGTCTGCTGCGACTGGATGATAAATGATATAAAAAATATATATATATCACTACTGCAGCCGGACAGGTATATATTATATATTATATAATGACGGACCTGCTGGACACTGTCTGTCAGCAGAATGAGTTTTATTTTTATAGAATAAAAAAAAAAAAAAACACACAAGTGAAGTCACACGACGAGTGTTTAACTTTTTCAGGCAATCACAATATAAGTATACTACTAACTATACTGGTGGTCAGTGTGGTCAGGTCACTGGTCAGTCACACTGGCAGTGGCACTCCTGCAGCAAAAGTGTGCACTGTTTAATTTTAATATAATATGTACTCCTGGCTCCTGCTATAACCTATAACTGGCACTGCAGTAGTGCTCCCCAGTCTCCCCCACAATTATAAGCTGTGTGAGCTGAGCAGTCAGACAGATATATAATATATATAGATGATGCAGCACACTGGCCTGAGCCTGAGCAGTGCACACAGATATGGTATGTGACTGACTGAGTCACTGTGTGTATCGCTTTTTTCAGGCAGAGAACGGATATATTAAATAAACTGCACTGTGTGTCTGGTGGTCACTCACTATATAATATATTATGTACTCCTGGCTCCTGCTATAACCTATAACTGGCACTGCAGTAGTGCTCCCCAGTCTCCCCCACAATTATAAGCTGTGTGAGCTGAGCAGTCAGACAGATATATATAATATTATATATAGATAATAGATGATGCAGCACACTGGCCTGAGCCTGAGCAGTGCACACAGATATGGTATGTGACTGACTGAGTCACTGTGTGTATCGCTTTTTTCAGGCAGAGAACGGATATATTAAATAAACTGCACTGTGTGTCTGGTGGTCACTCACTATATAATATATTATGTACTCCTGGCTCCTGCTATAACCTATAACTGGCACTGCAGTAGTGCTCCCCAGTCTCCCCCACAATTATAAGCTGTGTGAGCTGAGCAGTCAGACAGATATATATAATATTATATATAGATAATAGATGATGCAGCACACTGGCCTGAGCCTGAGCAGTGCACACAGATATGGTATGTGACTGACTGAGTCACTGTGTGTATCGCTTTTTTCAGGCAGAGAACGGATATATTAAATAAACTGCACTGTGTGTCTGGTGGTCACTCACTATATAATATATTATGTACTCCTGGCTCCTGCTATAACCTATAACTGGCACTGCAGTAGTGCTCCCCAGTCTCCCCCACAATTATAAGCTGTGTGAGCTGAGCAGTCAGACAGATATATATAATATTATATATAGATAATAGATGATGCAGCACACTGGCCTGAGCCTGAGCAGTGCACACAGATATGGTATGTGACTGACTGAGTCACTGTGTGTATCGCTTTTTTCAGGCAGAGAACGGATATATTAAATAAACTGCACTGTGTGTCTGGTGGTCACTCACTATATAATATATTATGTACTCCTGGCTCCTGCTATAACCTATAACTGGCACTGCAGTAGTGCTCCCCAGTCTCCCCCACAATTATAAGCTGTGTGAGCTGAGCAGTCAGACAGATATATATAATATTATATATAGATAATAGATGATGCAGCACACTGGCCTGAGCCTGAGCAGTGCACACAGATATGGTATGTGACTGAGTCACTGTGTGCTGTGTATCGCTTTTTTCAGGCAGAGAACGGATTATAAAGTAAACTGCACTGTCCTCACTAGTAAACTCTCTCCACTCAGTCTCTACACTTCTACAGTAACAGTACTCCTCCTAGTCAGCTCCAGTAAATCTCTCTCAGTCTCTTATAATCTAAATGGAGAGGACGCCAGCCACGTCCTCTCCCTATCAATCTCAATGCACGTGTGAAAATGGCGGCGACGCGCGGCTCCTTATATAGAATCCGAGTCTCGCGATAGAATCCGAGCCTCGCGAGAATCCGACAGCGTCATGATGACGTTCGGGCACGCTCGGGTTAACCGAGCAAGGCGGGAAGATCCGAGTCGCTCGGACCCGTGAAAAAAAACATGAAGTTCTGGCGGGTTCGGATTCAGAGAAACCGAACCCGCTCATCTCTAGTGTACACACTTGCATGATGCAGGGGACAATGGTGCAATATATGGTGTAATGCTGTATTTGGCAGTATGGCATCATACATGTTATCTTCTGGTTAGCTATGCAGCACGGCAGATCGGAAGATATCGCATGTGACTGTGGGACTGTGGGACTGTGCAAATTGGGCATACACACGATTTGTGCGGAAACGACATATCGGTCCGAGATCATTCTAGTGTGTAAGCACCCTAAGCCTTGAAGAGAGATAAAGTGGATAGAGATTCAGGGGTCTATTCATGAAGCAGTGAAAAGACTGGAGAAGTGAACCTGTGGAGAAGATGACCATGGCAACCAATCAGCTGCTCCGTACATTTGTATAGTATGCAAATTATAAATGTTACTTCAATGCTGATTGGTTGCCATGGGCAACTTCTCCATTGGCTCACCTCTCCACACTTTTCGCTGCTTCATGAATAGACCCCAAAGTATCAACCAGCCAGCTCCTAGCTGTCATTTTTCAAACACAGCCTTTAATACGGCAGTGCAGTTAGGAGCTGTTTGGCTGATACTTTATCTCTGTCCACTTTTTATCACTTCAAGGATTAGTACATAGACCCCAAAAGTACCAACCAATCTGCTCCTAACTGCCATGTTACAGACTGTGTTTGAAAAATGACAGTTAAGAGCTGATTGGCTGGAACTTCATCTCTCTCCACTTTATCACTCTCCAAGGTTTAATACATCTGCCCATGTGCTCTATGCGAAATGGGGTGTAGAATAGTCTGTCTATAGCTGACCTACTGATGTCACTGCTGACCATTACTGTAGTTAGATACAAGATAAATACATATAGAGATAGATAATTATTTTTATTATTGTAACGTTGTGGAGCCACAGTACTCTACAGCAGGAAGTACATAAAACAGGAACAGGTTAGATAGACAAAAAAAATGTAGACATGAAAACAAAGAGTAATGAGGGTTCTGCTCATGAGGGAGTTACATTCTGTTTAGGTGGAATGGGAAAATAATGATAAAGCTAAATATTTATCTAATATAATACCCTTTATGAGATCTAAGAACACTGTACGCTATTTACGTATGGAGTACCGTAAGGGTACGCACGTTGCGTAACAATCGCTTAGCCGTAGTCGAGACGCTCAAGCGTCACGTTCGCTCACGGCCAAGAGATCACAGGCAGGCACGCTATTGGATGCCGACTAACGTAATGATTCGCTATAGCGTAGCGGACGCTCGGGACCACGAGGAGATCACCAGCGGCGCTGACGCTCACAATGTTAAACCTTTATATCTAAACCATAAACAGTGTATTATGCAGTAAGACCTTAGTGTAGTGATAGAGTGTAAATGCAGCACAGTATAACCTTATTAACTTAAAAGCTGTTCGAGCGTCACTGACGCTCTGAGAATACTTAACACTATAAGAAATACACAGATACCGTGCTTAGGGTCCAACGCCTTATATATATATATTATGAATGTTATACTTGCAAAAGAATTAATACAATACAAGTCATACACTACAATATAACATAGACTAACTAACCAGATAACTACACGGGAAATACAATACAATACAATTACGTTTTAAGGGAAAATAAGAGAGAAAGAGGAGAAGAGAGAGAGAGAGAGAAATGGCTCACAATAACAGTAAGATCAATATGATTGCGGAGAAAACTTACGCACAAGGGGAACGATCGCATGCGCCTCTGGACATCCAGCTCCCGATTATCAGCAATGAGAACCGTTGAAGAGTGAGCTGGATGTGATCGGCTTGTCTATTTATGCCCCACACACAATACAATTCAGTGGTCCCTACAATCTCATTGTTCATTGGACACAGGAATTCCTCCTCGCATTATAACAAAAGGTCATAGGTTGATTCATACAGGTGGGCTGTGACGATTTCCAACTGCTCAGGTGGGTGGGAAACTGGGTTTCCCGCCGCATGGATAAGTAAGTGCAAATAATAGTAAATGGACATAAACTTCTTATGTCCATAACTATTCGCACGAGCGATTAATCCGCTTCAAACCAACACCGGAATACTGCTAATTAAATACTCTTCCGATGGATACTAAACACCACTGTATTACTCCTGTCTGACCCTTCGTATCAAACAAAGGGGGATTTCTCTGTCCATGAACATGCTACATTAACTAAACTTTCAGATTCTATCAAAGGGACCATAATCTACAAAATACATTATATAGTGAAAATATGTAACGAATTGAGTCGCACGCTACGAACACATAAACTCTACCGTAAATGCACATACCGCGCGCCCGCGGGTGCCCGCAGCAGCGAGTATGCGCACGCACGGGAGAGCGCACGCATGCGCAGCGCGGACCTGTATGAGGTGCAAATATGGCAGTGTGCATAGTGATATTTTTCTGACTTTGACAGTCCACCCTTTGGCAGTCAACAATAACTGCCACTTCCTAAAACATTTCAAAACGAGAAAAATATATGTCAGGGGTTAATACATTTCCATGGTTGGGTAAGGGAGGAGAGGAGAAGGTAGGAAAAAGGGTATGACCTAGTGGGATAGTAGAAGAATGTGTGTATGAATCCATGTTTGGGGGTCATGTATCATCGTGCCGTACGTGTTTTAAATCAAGCTTCGAGGTATTGCGAAGTATACATTTGAATTCCTTCTTATCCCGTAGTACGGGTCTGTGGATGGGCTGTCAAACTTTACCGAGCTCTTTTCGGCTGTGATTACAACAAAATGGGGGAGCACATTTTAGTTGATGATACATGAGTGGGGAAATATGTGATTGCTGATATCTGTGCCTGTATTCCCTATCGACTATGTGTGTAATTACCGGAAGGTTGTAGAGATGAAGAAAAGACATAATTACGGTAAATGCAGTGGTATTCTATGTCAGGTTAATGTACATTTGTCGGTTGAGGTCTTGTTCGGTGTCTGTTGATTGCAGTCTTCTTTATGCTTTTGCCCATAAGGTGCGAGCAAAAACCTTGTCAATGTCCATAGATTTACAAAAGTGTTGGGCTAGCGTAATTTTAAAATTTCTAGGGAAACTGGGGATCTATGGCATAGTTCATCAAAAATCTGTGTATAAGGTTGTCAAAACTTCTTCTTTAATCCATCAGTTGTCTGTATACAGGATCATAAAATTCCTCGTCCAAGTGGGTCTTTTTACCTTGGAGAAAACGGAAAAACAGGTGAAAGAAACGGACCGTAGAAATCGCATTTTCATCACATCATTGTTTCTACAGTTGGGTCATAAATCAAATCCATTGGAATTACAATTTCCTCACTCCTTAAACTCATCACCCTGGTACTTCGTTTACACTTCGTTAAAGCCTGACCGCATCTAAATATCAAGCCAATCGTTATGATAACACCTAAGATACATAGGAGAAACTTCCCAACATCCATTATGACTCCTTGAGCCCATTCTCCTAAACCAGAGAACCAATTTTGTGGGTTCAACCATGACACCCAACCAGTCAGCTCATTACTCACAGCAGCAAGGGTGAGATTGTGTCTCTTGCGAAATTCCCACTTCAATTGGAGAATATCGTCCATCTTTTGGTCTATGACCTCGACCGGGTCCTCGGTACTATTTGTAATATATGTGCAACATTTCACGCCGTACTGCATTGCCAGTGTGACACAACATCCACCTGTCACTGCTGTGAGGTAATTGAGAACCATTCTATGCTGTACCAGTTCTGTTTTATAAGCTTGAAGTTCTCTTCCAGTATACCTAAACGTGTCATCATACATTTCAGTGATATTATCTAACAAATTTGCGAGCGCAGATATGTATTTATAATTCAACACTCCTCTGGCGGTGCGAGTGAAATCTAACGCGATTAGAAACTGAATCCCGGTGGATTCATGGATCATGTCAGAGGCCGGATGCTCTGTTCTTTCTGTCAGTTGCCTTTTAACTACGTGCTCGTAATGGGTGTGAGTATAAGGAGCTTGGGCACCACGGTGTATGTCTTTCATTTTGTCATGTGATACAGTCATTACTTCAGGCAATACTTTTCCAATATAACACAATCCTTCAGAGTTTGGGGCAAGCCACTTATACGCCTTCCTCCCGCATATGAAATATGCATCATCGGGGAGAACATATGGGACGGAGTAGGACATAACCATATTACACATCTTCCATGTGAAATCTCCTAACCCTAATTCTCCCATCTGTCTAGTACACGTACCAGTTTGTACGATATGTGCACAGTATCCTGGTGATACCTCTCCAACTCTCGTAATCCTACTTCCTAGGGTATACCTATATCGGAAATATTTTCCACTACTGGCTATGTGGCGTATAAGCTCTGTATCTGTAGGCATTCTATCTGCTCTATATGAAAAGGTCATGGTTTGGTTGCTCCATGACACTTCCCAACTTCCCGGCTTTCGGGGATTGGTAATGTTAAAACATATTAGAGATCTATCCACATGATATTGGTGGAGCTTCAAACTAGGAGGACTGGAGATATTAAACCTCCTGTCCACCGGTCTCCCACCCTTTAGCTCAAGTACCTCCCCTACCGTTAAAGGAAATGGTACTAGTCCTGATTTGCTATGACCTTGAGGTACTTGAGAGCATACCCAACAATCTGTTTGATTTAACACACACTACCCACTAAGGAGTGATAGTCACTCAATGGATGCCGGTCCATGTGGATATTAAAACTGGATTGGCATTTCTTAATGCACCCATCCTCAACTACGTTGTCACAGAGCCTACAGATACAGTTTTCTTCAGCTAACAATCCTTCACAATTCCTTCTATTGTCAATGCTATCGGATCGTTTTCTGATACTCGCCTTTGTTCGGTGCTTGTGTTGCTATTGGAAATCTACACCTCCGTCTTAGTCATTGGAACCTTTCTGGTGTCAAAACTTCTTTCTCGACCTCACTGGTACTCTCACCGAAACAGACTGCTCTGGTCAACATCATGGTCAACAGGAAAATCCATATCACAGTCTCTTGTGGCAAGTCCATCTTACAGGAGGAGAAAAGAAGAAATTTGTAATGGGGTACAGAAAAACAGTTTGAGGGGGAGAGAAACTTGTTACGATAGTTAAGTTCTCTAGTCTTGTTGTTCTTTTTCTGCTGTCATCTCAAAGGTGCTGTCTCTCAGTCTTCCAAACGAACATTCCGGTGATGCAATATTTCTTCCAAACCAGCGATCTTTCTGTAAGGAGCAAAAATCTTGCATTACCATTTGTCTAGCTGATGTATGACATACCATCTTTAAACCATGAAAACATGAGTGAGAAGAGAGGAAAATAAAAAAACAAAAGAGAGAGAACAATTCATATGCATATATATATTACATAAATCAACAATAACCAGCAATAGGAAAAGAGAAAAAAAACATTTTTCGAACATTTTTTTTTTTTTAACATTGTCAGATCATCAGGCTGTCATATCTACATGTCCAATGGTTTCCTTGCACAGTCCCTTCCCACCAGCACCTGCATTACTCCACTGTCTGTATCTGGCCAGGATACATTGATGCGGATAGGTCATGCTGGGGTTTGGTAGACTTCTGCAAAGACCAAGCGGATATGCAATGTTTGAGTCCTTACTAATAATCGTCAGAGATGGGGAGAGAGAGAGAAAAATTTTTTTTTTTTCACAAATACATTTACAACGTTTCACCTTGTCATTCCTGTGTCTTCAGTGAATGACCTCCCAATTTATTAACCGTTACCTCAGGCTTACTATCAGTCCTAATGATCACCTTTCCTGACTACATATCATGGGTGTGGCCCAAAATTCTTCCTAAAAGATCCCTGATTATAATTGTGTGTGTTATAATTTTGCTCATTTCTTGGTCTAGGGGGTCTGACTTTATGTGGGTTATTACAGTTGCTGGCATAATGCCCTTCTCTTCTACAATGATAACAAATCCTTGGCTTTCTCCATGTGCTAGGGGCCTGGGGTTCCGGTCGACTTGATGCCTCCTCTAGTGCTTGGATGCTCAGTACCATCAACCGCTCTCCCTGTGCTTCCCTGGTTCTTTGGATATTTTGGTCTTGCTCGATAGCGGACTCTCTTAATGCAGCCACCGAGATACCTCTCCAATGAGGTATAGAGGTTTGTACCCTAATTTTTAGTGTGTCTTTTAAGCTGTCCATTAATACAGACACAGCTACCTCTCTGTGGTGTACGTTAGTTTCAATGTAATCTATACCAGTGTACCTAGCCATATCCTGCAGAGCCCGGTGAAAATACTCTGATGCGGATTCACCTTCTTTTTGTTTTATTGTAAAGATTTTATTCCACTTTACTACTGCAGGAAAATATTCTTTCAACTGTAGATTGATTCTTTTTACATTATCTTGGTTATACTTGTCTGTTAGTGGTACTTCCTCATCTAGCTTACAATCAGCGATAAATTTCAATGAATCAACATCGGGGGGTAAACATGCCCTCAAAACTGTCCTCCAATCTTTGTTATTTGGCTCTGCAGTGTTTCCTAGCACTCTAATGTATTTTTGACAAGCAACTAAGTCTTTCCTGGGATCAGGAAATTCAGACAGAATTGTTCTTAATTCTGTTCGGGAAAAGGGGCAGTACATGGCGATGTTCCTGACAGGAGTGACTCCTGAAGAGTCAGTTTTCTTATTTGGTACTGCAATTACCCTGACAGGATTAAGTCCAGTAACGTCATTCTGAATTGATTCCACGATATGAGGTACATTTGTTTGTGCGTGATGTATAATACCATACGTACCTGTGGACACGACCTCACCTGACCCTCCGTTAGGGGGTTTGATTACAGTCTTTACCGATTTGGTCGCGTCCACCTGGATGTCTTGTGTGATGGCTGCTGGAAAAGGCTCCGACATTGTGCTGGGCTCACTTTCTTGTTGGTGTTCCTGAGGAAAGTTTAACAAGGGGTGCGACTTGCATGGGTTAATAGTTGTACATTTAACACTTTCATTTTTATAAACCTTATTACGTTTGTTACATTCATTCTTAATATAGTTACTAAGTGCACTTTTATCGCACCCCATTGTGCCTTTCTCCGCAACCGTAATCCTCTCCATTGCCATGTCTCTCCTCTCAAGATGAAAGTTAGGTATGTAAGTTACATTTCTTTGCATGTCACTTTCCTGTAGCCATATCTGCAAACAATCATCATGTTTAACTCGTTGTTTCCAGGATTTTATGAGACAGATCCTTTGCCTTAAATTATGCAATACCTCTAAGTCAAAACTACCTATCCCGGGAAATGGTGCCTTATCCCCCGCAGTCATTCGTGTCCATTCATCACAAAAGGTCTCAGTGTGGGGACCATACCTCCTCCACATTACTAACCGAGCAGACCCTCGGGGTCTGCAAGCCTCTGCAGTCTGAACCCTGACTGCTGAACGTTCCTGTGTTGTGCACTTGGCTTCCATTGTGGACCTTACACAGAAAAACTTCCTAAAATGCACCAAACACAGTCTACGGTGGGAGTTTTCCAAGCTCTTCCACCAGCTTCTTCTGCTCCGGGTATCTCCGGTCCGCCTTCTAGCAGACACGTGTAACCGTTGCAGGCCCTATCTCTAGAGATTTTCCTGTGACCAGTGAAAATTCCCTTCCTTTTTCTTTACACAAATCACGCTTGCATGTGCTTCCCACAACACGTATGAGGGCAATTTACCTCGTATCACGTTGCGTTATTGGTCACACCTACAACCGTGCGGTCCAATCGTACCACTTATAAACACTTGTTGCCCATAAATGGTAGGATCATTGGAGTCTCCCTACTGTGCTCCAAAACAGCCAGAGCGTAATACAACGAAAACTTTATCACACTCTGTTGCACGTTTTCACTCAGACCGTGCTCATCACGTTCCACCAAAGATCACCCAGATCACTCAGTTCACAAAGCGGGATTCAATACACTCATACCGTTTTCAACCCACTATCATTCTTATAGTTTTCTGATCAGAAAAATCATTTCCCGTAGTCTGATAGCTGTCCCCAGAGGCATTACAGTAAAGTAAGGTATTTAAACTAAGTTTTGGAAAAACTGAAATCAATTTGTGCTATTATCACGTGGCTATGCTATACCGCCCCCACTAAAACAATGCTATTGTGCGATTTGAGTTTCGGTGGGCGTACCCAGACGCTCCGTTGCATAATATACGCTGCGTGCGTCGGCCTTTGGGTTGTGTTCGCGAGTCTCAGCCTTTTGTTAGAGACACGTGTACGCTGGCCACAAAATACAATTAGCACGTTTATTAATGTAGATGATTCTTTTAACTGTAATCATCTACCAAGCCCCACACAGGTCTTTCTTGTATCTCAGGTAAAGCTGTGTGTGTATTTTACAAATTACCCCTTAGTGTATAACTTTTACACTTTAACTATTTAAATAGCGACAAATCTCTCTTAGCACGTTTATCAATTATACAATGGCAAACAGGAGAGTGATATGAATATACACGAAAAAGGAATGCAGATATATGCGTGTGTATACAAAACAGAAATAAACAGTTTTAAAAGACACTAGTGTGTTGTTCTTACCTCCGGTTCCCGGATTCCTTCAGCACCCTTTACTAAGCGAAGCAGACGCTTATCCCGTCAGCACTGCGAAGAATATGATCTCCCGCCCTTTGCTGATGGATAATGTCTGCTGAAATTACCTAGCAGAGATATGTGAAGGACTGGACGAGCAGCCAATTGATAAAGCTAAATATTTATCTTATATAATACCCTTTATGAGATCTAAGAACACTGTACGCTATTTACGTATGGAGTACCGTAAGGGTACGCACGTTGCGTAACAATCGCTTAGCCGTAGTCGAGACGCTCAAGCGTCACGTTCGCTCACGGCCAAGAGATCACAGGCAGGCACGCTATTGGATGCCGACTAACGTAATGATTCGCTATAGCGTAGCGGACGCTCGGGACCACGAGGAGATCACCAGCGGCGCTGACGCTCACAATGTTAAACCTTTATATCTAAACCATAAACAGTGTATTATGCAGTAAGACCTTAGTGTAGTGATAGAGTGTAAATGCAGCACAGTTTAACCTTATTAACTTAAAAGCTGTTCGAGCGTCACCGACGCTCTGAGAATACTTAACACTATAAGAAATACACAGATACCGTGCTTAGGGTCCAACGCCTTATATATATATATATTATGAATGTTATACTTGCAAAAGAATTAATACAATACAAGTCATACACTACAATATAACATAGACTAACTAACCAGATAACTACACGGGAAATACAATACAATACAATTACGTTTTAAGGGAAAATAAGAGAGAAAGAGGAGAAGAGAGAGAGAGAGAGAAATGGCTCACAATAACAGTAAGATCAATATGATTGCGGAGAAAACTTACGCACAAGGGGAACGATCGCATGCACCTCTGGACATCCAGCTCCCGATTATCAGCAATGAGAACCGTTATAGAGTGAGCTGGATGTGATCGGCTTGTCTATTTATGCCCCACACACAATACAATTCAATGGTCCCTACAATCTCATTGTTCATTGGACACAGGAATTCCTCCTCGCATTATAACAAAAGGTCATAGGTTGATTCATGCAGGTGGGCTGTGACGATTTCCAACTGCTCAGGTGGGTGGGAAACTGGGTTTCCCGCCGCATGGATAAGTAAGTGCAAATAATAGTAAATGGACATAAACTTCTTATGTCCATAACTATTGGCATGAGCGATTAATCCGCTTCAAACCAACACCGGAATACTGCTAATTAAATACTCTTCCGATGGATACTAAACACCACTGTATTACTCCTGTCTGACCCTTCGTATCAAACAAAGGGGGATTTCTCTATCCATGAACATGCTACATTAACTAAACTTTCAGATTCTATCAAAGGGACCATAATCTACAAAATACATTATATAGTGAAAATATGTAACGAATTGAGTCGCACGCTACGAACACATAAACTCTACCGTAAATGCACATACCGCGCGCCCGCGGGTGCCCACAGCAGCGAGTATGCGCACGCACGGGAGAGCGCACGCATGCGCAGCGCGGACCTGTATGAGGTGCAAATATGGCAGTGTGCATAGTGATATTTTTCTGACTTTGACAATAACTACTATGAATATCAGTGCAGATAGTCTCTGCTCTCTGTACTACAATAATAACTGATTCGGTCTCAAAAGTGAAATGATGGTATATCTATTCTGTTCATTACATTGTCTACATAACACATACTGTCATATTTTAGAGGCAAATGACTCACAATCTTCAGATATACAATGGTTTGATCATTAAACTGTAATAAAAATAATTCTACCTGTAAGAATGCTCATGAAATCATGCTGAAATGTGTAGATAAACATACAAGTAGTCCACGTGCAGATAATAATAACTCATATACTATTTCCTGTTTCTTGTTCTTACCTGCCCCTGATTAGCCATGCAGACCTGCCTAGAGAATTCCTAAGTAAGTGGCACCAATTCGGGGAGCTGTGTGTGACTTGTCTAGTAGGTACAGAAAGTTTGTGACTCTGCGCACTGAGTATACCTGTTCGGGCTAGCTGCAGCACTTAGGTGACTAACCTATAGACAGTAATTGGTGATTAAATGCTGCGCTCGGCCCTATTCGTTGTGTGGGTGTCTCCTATATATACAATAGGAAAATGGCCAATGTGTAGAAATATGGACCTTGCACAATATAGGTAATAAATCTTTACTGATCAATTCAAAAAGTAATTAATGACATAGATCTTCCAAACCAATGAGAAATATAATAACGTAAGGATTAAATGCAGTTAATCCTGCAAATAAATTAAAAGTAAAGTAAATTAGAGTATAATGTCCCACAACAAGTGATATTAACCTCCTGGTCAACATGGTAATGTGAGCGGTTCCTGACCCTTGGTGAGTGACCAAAGAGACTAAGGGAAACACAGTCTTGAATGTCCTTCGGACGGCGGCGTCCCGCTCGTCCGAGTGGCTACTTGCACTTAGGTATACCTTATGGGAGTAGTTCTTCATGGTGTTCGGTGGGTATTGACCGGGTGTGTGTTGGGAGCAATACCCTCCGGACTGGTCCACCCTATTGCAGCCCCGTTCCCCTGCAGGGCGCCGGTTCACCAGCGCTCCCTGGGTGATCGTGTGCTGTGTAACTCCCAGAGGAAGGCCCCTAGTGGGCTGAAACGCGTTGGAGATACACACATTGGAAACCACCTCGACAAAGTACAGGACCCATGCACGGGAGAAAGACAGGACACTAGGATGAGAACGCGTGATCGAGAACTCCGCTAACAAACACTACAAGGCGACACCAGAGGAAGAAGCCGGTGATGGGAGGCCATTATCGGCGGTGACAGGTGAGCAGAGTCAACTTCCCTACACGGCGGGGGGGACAGTCAGCGGTTCATTGAGCCGTGACTGTTCTTCATCCCCCGTGCAGACGTTTCTTGCCTCCACGGCTGACTGATATCTGGTGAGCGTCCATACACTGACGCGTCACTGGAGTTCAGGGCCGGGGTGGCTTGATTAGTCCCCCGTCCAGACAGTTCGTGCTTCAGCGGCTGACTGAGATCCGGCGAGCGTCCGTACATCGACGCGCCACCGGAGTTCAGAGCCGAGGCAGCCTGACTAGTCCCCGGGGGGGTAGTTTGACAGACCCTATCCATACGGCGGGGAACACGGCGAGCGTCGCACACAGCCGCTGCCGTGATACATTCCCTGCCGAGACAGGTCCCTGCTTACACAGCACACGATCACCCAGGGAGCGCTGGTGAACCGGCGCCCTGAAGGGGAACGGGGCTGCAATAGGGTAGACCAGTCCGGAGGGTATTGCTCCCAACACACACCCGGTCAATACCCACCGAACACCGTGAAGGACTACTCCCACTAAGTGCAAGTAGCTACTCGGACGAGCGGGACACCGCCGTCCGAAGGACATTCAAGACTGTGTTTCCCTTAGTCTCTTTGGTCACTCACCAAGGGTCAGGTACCGCTCACATTACCGTGTTGACCAGGAGGTTAATATCACTTGTTGCGGGACATTATACTCTAATTTACTTTACTTTTGTCTAGTAGGTAATTGTTACTTACCATCAATACCTGAGACAGTTCTTCCCCCAAATTTTGAATTCTCCAGGCTGTAATAAATGTCACCGTCGTAATGCATTCCAAAGTCACTAATGGCAAAAAAAGAACAATATATGACAAACATCTCACATTAGAACTAACAATTTTTAAAGAAAAATGTCTACACATTTGCTTCTTGTTCTTGAACGAAAGTATAAATATTTCCTAGCCAATTTGTATCAGTCAAAATGTAATAATGACACTTCCTCCGAAGTCTAAGGCATGGAAATGGTATGGTATTTAATGCTAAAAGTATAATATTAAAACATGTATAAAGTTTATGCTGAACTTAAAAAAAAGCATAAGATTTGGTGACATAATACTCTATACATGTAATATGAAAGAAAATGTCAAGTGGTCTCCAGTCCGTTAAATATTTTTCAGCTTATGATGTATTGCATATTCAAGCATGCCACAAGTAGAACCAGTCTATCTTTGAGAGATAACTCCCCAGACATTAAATGAGTATGGCATTCAAGGGCATAATGTATGAATGTCCAAAACACAGAAGCAATTTTCTCAGAATATTTTGACAGATTTGTGCTCAGTTTATTATACATGTAACCTTCATATAGAATTGCACCATGCATTTCGTTGTCTAGCAGTGTTGAATTAGAAAGAGACAATCTCACATAATGTAATATTTAATATTTGCTATATTCTTTGTAAAGATAAAACTCAGAAAAAATGATAATTCATTTTTGTAAGATGTGTTAGAGATTATATTCCATAGAATACACAGGAAGATAATGATTTAAGATAATTGATGCATTTATCTTAGAAAGCAAAATGTTTTACAGAGATACGAGTATATATATTTTTTAATGGAAAGAGCATTGCAAGGCCCTGGCAGCGGGGTCATGGTTGACGTCTGTTCGAAAAATGTACTAACATTAGTCAAATTTGTGCTAGGTGGCTGGGAAAAAATTAGGTGTTAGTAAAAAATATGGCACCCTTCAGACACTATTAAATTACATATGACATGAACATTAATGATATCTGTGCTGAAAAGATAACATATTGTTATAATAGCAAGATATATTGACATACTTAAAAAAAAGAAAAAAGTTATAGAGAGACAAAATCTTACTCTACCGATCGCAAACCCCAAACACCAGAAGAACCAACTCTTCCCAGATCACTTGGGGCAGTTACTGTGTCACTACAGTAATAATGCAAGCAGTAGCAATGCCCAGTAACATACCAGCAATATTAAGGCTCAGTGGTATGCATATCATTAATAATGTTAATTAATATGCCAACAGTTCAAATTCTCTATCAAAACGTGATTAAGATTTGTGCGGATTCCATGCTAGGAAACCATACATGTTTTACTTGGGTCTGCCGATTAGTCCGTTGAGGCAGGGGCAATTAAATTGTGGGGGACCAATGCCCTGGTTGCCTTAACTCTATGCTCAATTTACCTGTAACACTAACAGAAATGTATATTTATACTGTAAGTGCAATGATAGGCACACCAGCAGTAGATAAGCATATCAATAAGCATAGCAAGGGCCAACAATGTATCTGCAATTATACAAACAGGGTTCTTGGGAGATCTTTCACTGTGGGGGCTGGGGGGTTATGGTCAAACATATGGTGACATCACCATAATGCAGTATGAATCATAGCACTCTCTGCCCTAAAGTATCAGAAGGTGTCAACAACATATATGTCCAGCTATATACCTGCAGTAGATATGCACTTCAGGCTCAGACTGGCCCACAGGGGTACAGGGGAAACCACCGGTAGGCCCCACTGCCTGGGGGCCCTTCTCCTCTAGGGATCAGGTTCTAGACTGTGCACTTGAATTATATATTATACATATGTTACCTTATAAGGCACAGAATTATGATGTATTCTCTACAGTATATTGCTGTCATTAATCTGGCACATTATCATGCATGCACTAGCATTAATTACTATATAAATTATCAAGGAGTCCAGACCAGGTACTCTATAATGGTTAGCCAAACCTCTGTGGTGGCTGGCCACACCGCCTTGGAGGCTGGCCACGCCTCTAATCATGGGCCCCTACCACTGCACACCCCCGGTGGGCCCTTCATGCTCCAGTCCGACACTGATGCACTTTAATATTCTCGTCTTAAATATTCCCTGTAATAAAGCACATAGTCTTGTCCCCTAACCAGGAACACAGAGCTGAATGATGCAAAGGGTGTGGAGAAGAAGGGTGGTGTAAATTAGGTAGGTGTGGCCACACCTCCTCTGGAATAAAGATGAAAAAAAATTCAACAGCTGACCCAGGACTCTACAACAAGTCGTAGGTAATCAGTACCCCACCCCCCCTCTCAGCTCTCCTGCCTCTATTATACAGGTAATGGATATGCTAAGTAATATTCCAGCAGTAGCAGTAATGTCCAGTAATATGAAAGGCAGCAAACATGCAAAAAATCTATGCAAGGAATAATAAGACAGAATATGCGTTACAGGAAATATGCTTTTATGCATTAGTTTTAAATTACCTATATTTTGCACCCTACATTTGTGTGTGACTTAAAAGACTTTTAGAAGCTACAATACAGATCCTGAATGGTTTGTGACATACTACTGTATAAAAAACATTGTACCATTTTTATTCTCAAGGACAAGTATAATATATTTCAGCAACTTCTGTAGTTTTAAATAACTATGTCCTTTAAAAATTTACATGTGTGCTTTTAAGTCGTATTTTCTACCAACACTAAAATGCACTTGTATTCCTTACTTTTGGAAAATCTAATGCCAATGACCCTTTCAATATAAAATGTGTTATGCAGTTTCAGCCTTCTATTACCAAGTGAATTGTAGAGAAAAAGGAATAGGTCTTTAAAAAATGTGTCAGCATTTAAGAATAATAATAATAAGAAGAATAATAATTAAATTTTCCCCCCAGCACTTATATTATTTAAAATAAATAAAAATACAATTTTAAGTTTATGTACTTTGAAATTATAGTGTACAAAGAAAAAAGAAAGACTATGTTGGGGCACACTTGATGGATATGAAATATGTTAAAACTTAATTTTTATTATGGTTAATCATAAATGAAGAATGAACACAGACTTACATACAAAAAACAGTCACCTTAGATGGGGTTGAATGGTATTAGTATAAGGGGTTGACATGCCCCATGTTGACACCAATCAAATTGCTAAGTGTACATAACCTATTCCAATATGCCTCTGGTGAAAAATATTAAAATCAAAGATATGTATAATATCTTAGTATATCAGGAGTGTAATATCGTTATGGAGGAAAATTATTTTCAATAATGGTAGATATACGCCTTGATAATGGCTCCCTTGGTTTTTGTGATGGTTGTGCTATTGAAGCTTCTTTCTCTGGTAGGTGGTCTTGCAAAATTGTAGTTCAAATTGGTAGAATAGGTATAGAGGTAAGGCCAATGTTTTTTCCACCACTTCTGCTGTTTGTTGATGATTGGAGCTACTGCACCTGATATTCCAAGGTAGTCACCTGACCTTGTACTGATCAGGCCTGTCACTGCTTTGCTTCCAAGATCAGACGGATTTGGGCGTAGCTAGTGAAGTATGGCAGTAGTAATATGATTCACACAAATGAGAGAGCGTGTGGTTTCGGCATTTATACCAAGTGACACAGTGGTGAAACAGTGGTGACACAGTGAACAAGCCATACAATGGTGAAACGGCCCGTCTGTAAACTAGTAGAGCCAGACAGTGCACGGTCTGGTCCACATCTGCTCTCTTGGTATCGCATAACCCATTGTGGCTTTCTTTATTATAGAAACCTCTCATACAGTATAGTGGCTTTCTACTCTATTTTAGCAACATATTCCTCTTCTCTTTGGTGTAAATTTATTTAGCCTAAATGGAACCTATATTTACAATTATGTTCCTCATGCCTAACTGCACTATTTGGAATGCAATTAGATGTTTTCCTTTTTCATGTGGGTTACTAATGAATGTATTATACTTATAACCTAACTAGTACTCAGATTAATGTGTTGCATATTTTATTGCACAACCTTTGCAGGAAATTAAGTGGTACCTTTTCCATGTGGATTATCAATGAATGTACAGTATTGCATATTTTACTGCCAATGAATGAAACATATTCATAACCTTCTTGCAATCTTTTACATATCCAAAATTACTTGACAAACCATCACTCACTATGAAAGGTTGTTTATCGGTTTTCACAATGCCTTTTAGAGCAGAGGTCCAATATTGTCAATGATAGACATTTATTCATGGTAATTTTGGGGAGTCTCAGCTCACCACCTCTCATATAGTGGCTTTCTACTCTATTTTAGCAACATATTCCTTTTCTCTTTGGTGTACATTTCTTTAGCCTACATGGAACCCATGTTCACCATTTTGTGCCTCATGCCTCACGCTTAACTGCACCATTTGGTATGCAATTAGATGTTTTCCTCTTTCATGTGGGTTACTAATGGATGTATTATACTTATAATCTAACTAGTACTCAGGTTAATGTGTTGCATATTTTATTGCACAACCTTTGCAGGAAATTAAGTGGTACCTTTTCCATGTGGATTATCAATGAATATATCGCATATTGTACTGCCAATAAATGAAACTTATTCATAAACTTCTTGCAATCTTTTACATATCCAATATTACTTGACAAACCATCACTCACTATGAAAGGTTATTTATCGGTTTTCACAATGCCTTTGAGAGCAGAGGTCTAATATTGTCAATGATAGACATTTATTAATGGTAATTTTGGGGCGTCTCAGCTCACCACCTCCTTTTCCTCTCTGTACCCCCTCTCTCTCATTTACCGTCCACTATAATTCTATATGACGGTGAACAGCAGAAGTTGGGGCACACTTTCTCTTTCTCCACTTTCTTTTTTTCGAGAACCCTCTCATCCACTGCCAGATATCAAGTTCCCTGCAATGCAACTGTAACAGGGACTTGGGGCAGATCAGCGGGACAGCAGAAGTTCTCTACTTGGTATAAATGCCAAAACCACATGCTCTCTCATTTGTTTGAATCATATTACTACTGCCACACTTCACTAGCTATGCCCAAATCCATCTGATCTTGGAAGCGAAGCAGTGAGAGGCCTGATCAGTACAAGGTCAGGTGACTACCTTGGAATATCAGGTGCAGTAGCTCCAATCATCAAGCAGAAGTGGTGGAGAAAACATTGGCCTTACCTCTATACCTATTCTACCAATTAGATCTACAGTTTTGCAAGACCACCTACCAGTAAAAAGAAGCTTCAATAGCACAACCATCACAAATACCAAGGGAGCCATTATCAAGGAGTATGTCTACCATTATTGAAAATAATTTTCCTCCATAACGATATTACACTCCTGATATAATAAGATATTATACATATATTTGATTTTAATATTTTTCAGCAGAGGCATATTGGAATGGGTTATGTACACTTAGCAATTTGCTTGTTGTCAACATGGGGCATGTCAACCCCTTATACTAATACCATTCAACCCCACCTAAGGTGACTGTTTTTTGTATGTAAGTCTGTGTTCATTCTTCTTTTATGATTAACCATAATAAAAGTTAAGTTTTAACATATTTCATATCCATCAAGTGTGCCCCAACATAGGGGGTCATTCCGAGTTGTTCGCTCGTTGCCGATTTTTGCAACGGAGCGATTAAGGCAAAAATGCGCATGCGCATGGTACGCAGTGCGAATGTGCTAAGTATTTTAGCTCAAAACTTAGTAGATTTACTCACGTCCGAACTAAGAATTTCCATCGTTGAAGTAATCGGAGTGTGATTGACAGGAAGTGGGTGTTTCTGGGCGGAAACTGACTGTTTTCTGGGAGTGTGCGGAAAAACGCAGGCGTGCCAGGATAAAACGCGGGAGTGTCTGGAGAAACTGGGGAGTGGCTGGCCGAACGCAGGGCGTGTTTGTGACATCAAACCTGGAACGAAACGGCCTGAGCTGATCGCAGTGTAGGAGTAAGTCTCTAGCTACTCAGAAACTGCTAAGAATTTTCTATTCGCAATTCTGCTAATCTTTCGATTGCAATTCTGCTAAGCTAAGATACACTCCCAGAGGGCGGCTGCCTAGCGTGTGCAATGCTGCTAAAATCAGCTAGCGAGCGAACAACTCGGAATGACCCCCATAGAGTCTTTCTTTTTTCTTTGTACACTATAATTGATACCACTGACTCTGGGAGCACCACCAACTTTTACATCAAGCACCCCTATCAGAGATCCTTCTATTGTTACACACTGTTGGTCCACTCGCAAGGGTATATATACAACTCCTTGCGATTTCAAATACAGTGCGGTGCCGACCAGTGGTCCTAGAGAGGTGGTGGAACCCCCCCCCCTCCCCCCCAGCACCAATGCAATAAAAGTATAGTGCGCGCCGTAGGCGCACATCCCAAAAAAGGGGCATGGTCTCAAAATGAAAGGGGCATGGTAACACAATAGTAATAATGCCCACAGTAGTAGCACTCCTAATACACATAATGCCCACAGTAGTAGCACCCCGTAATACACAATGCCCACAGCAGTAGCGCCCCTTTTACAATGACCACAGTAGTAGTGCTCCTTATGCAATGTCCACTGTACTGGTAGTGCCCCTTATATAGAGCCCATAGTAGTGCTGCCTCTTATGCAATGTCCCCAATAGTAGTGCCCCTTATGTCCCCATGAGTGATGCCCCTTATGAAGTGTCCCCTTTACAATGCCTTCATTAGTAGTGCCCCCATTAGTAATACCCTTAATGGTAATGCCCCTGTGTAGTATTGCACTCCAGTAGTAATGTTGCCTGTAGTAATGCCCCCAGTCATTTAGCCCCCTGTAGTTTAGCCCCCAGTAGTAATGCCCCTGGAGTTATGACCCCAGTAGTTTACCCCCACTTTAGTTTAGCCTCCCAGTGGTAATGCCTCCAGTAGATTAGCCCCATGTAGTTTAGCCCCCAGTGGTAATGTCCCCTGTAGTTTAGCCCCTGCAGTTATGCCCCCAGTAGTTTAGCCTCCCCAGTAGTAATGCCCCCAGTAGTTTAGCCCCATGTAGTTTGCCCCAAGTAGGAATGCCCCCAGTAGTTTAGCCCCTGTAGTTATGCCCCCTGTAGTTTGCCCCCTTGTAGTTTAGCCCCTCTGTAGTTATGCCCCCAGTAGTAACGTGCCCCTGTAGTTATGCCCCCAGTAGTAATGTGCCCCTGTAGTTATGCCCCCAGTAGTAATGCGCCCCTGTAGTTTGCCCCCATGTAGTTTGCCCCAGCAGTAAGCCCCCTGTAGCTTGCCCCAAGTAGTAATGCCCCTTTGTAGTTTAGCCTCGCTGTATTAATACCCCTGTAGTTATGCCCCCAGTAGTAATGCGCCCCTGTAGATATGCCCCCAGTAGTAATGCGCCCCTGTAGTTATGCCTCCAGTAGTAATGCACCCCTGTAGTTATGCCCCCAGTAGCAATGCACCCCTGTAGATTGCCCCCAGTAGCTTGCCCCTAGTAGTTAGCCCCATGTAGCTTGCCCCCCAGTAGTTAGCCCCATGTAGCTTGCCCCAAGTAGTAATGCCCTCTGTAGTTTGCCCCCTTGTAGTTTAGCCCCCTGAAGTAATGCCCCTTGTAGTTTAGCCCCCCTGGAGTAATGCCCCCTGTAGTTTAGTCCCCAAATAGTAATGCCCCCTGTAGCTTAGCCTCTGTAGTTATGCCCCCAGTAGTGTGCCCCAAGTAGTAATGCCCCCAGTAGTAATGCACCCCTGTAGTTTACCCCTTGTAACTTGCCACCTGTAGCTTGCCCCCAGTAGACGTGCCTTAAAAAACCCAAAAACCACCATACTTACCAAGCCCCGCTCCCACGTCCGACCGCTGTGATAATCCTGGCGTCCGGTTCCCTGCACAATGAGAGGGACGTCATGACGTCCCTCTCATAGCGCACACTAGAGCCGGAAGCAGGAGCTCAGTAGTGAGCTCCTGCCACCAGGCTTCCACTGTGTGGGGAGAGCTGGGCGCCGCTGGTAACCGCGGGCACCCAGCATCTCCCTGCTGCGCCGGCACACATCGGGTGAGGTGAGCCAGAGGAGGCGGAATTGCATTCCGTCTCCAAGTGGAACTGACGTTCCGGCTCACTTTAACCCCTGGTGCTGACCCCTACTAGTCTGTACTTTGAAATTAATGTGTTATATTTTCAGCTAAAATTATTCATAACCAAACTGGTATCAACATGGGTCTGTAAGTGCTGTGATTAGTTTCTTAGTAATCTAAAGGTGTTTGAGGGCCGTATGAAAGTAGCTGTCTTGCCGATGTGGTAAGTTCCCATATACAGTTGAAGAATATACCAGGAAATATAGAGATTATCACATATCTGTACAAAACCTTAACTAAATTTGAAACAAAAATTGTCCAGAGAGCAATTTATCACCACAAAATCAGGATGAATGGTGAAATGAGTTATCTCTGTTTAAAATCTTATAATCAACAGTTGAGATGTCATTATTTTAGAGATGTGCGGCTGGCACTTTTCGTGTTTTGGTTTTGGTTCTGGATTGGTTTTGCCAAAACCATCCTTTTGTGTTTTGGTTTTGGATCTGGATGATTTTTTTTTTAAAACATAAAAATGGCTAAAATCATGAAATGTGGGGGTTTGATCCTACGGTATTATTAACCTCAACAACAATCATTTCCACTCATTTCCAGTCTATTCTGAACACCTCACACCTCACAATATTGTTTTTAGGCCAAAAGATGGCTGTATGACTAAGCTAAGCGACACAAGTGTGCGGCACAAACACCTGGCCCATCCCAGAGTGGCAGTGCAATGGCAGACAGGATGGCACTTAAAAAAACTAGGCCCCAAACAGCACATCATGCAAAGAAGAAAAAGAGGTGCAATGAGGTAGCTGTATGACTAAGCTAAGCGACACAAACAACTGGCCCAACTAGGAGTGGCACTGCAGTGTCAGACAGGAGGGCAGATATAAAAAAAGGCCCCAAACAGCACATCATGCAAAGATGAAAAAGAGGTGCAATGAGGTAGCTGTATGACTAAGCTAGGCGACACAGACAATTGGCCCATCTAGGAGTGGCATTGCAGTGTCAGATAGGATGGCACTTAAAAAAAATAGTACCCAAACAGCACATCATGCCAAGAAGTAAAAGAGGGCAATGAGCTGTATGACTAAGCTAAGCAACACAAGTGTGCAGCCCATCTAGGGTTGGCACTGCAGTCGCACTGCACTAATGGCGGATACCGGACGCACGTCTAACACCAGCATAGTTATTATGGCCTCAGTAATCTGCTTTGCAACAGGGTATATATATATATATATATATATATATATACAGCAGGACCACTGGAATTATACGGCAGGATCACTGGAATTATAAGGCAGGATCACTGGAATTATATGGCAGGATCACTGGAATTATACGGCAGGATCACTGGACTTATACAGCGGGATCACTGCAATTATACGGCAGGATCACTGGACTTATACAGCGGGATCACTGCAATTATACGGCAGGATCACTGGAATTATACGGCAGGATCACTAGACTTATACGGCGGGATCACTGCAATTATACGGCAGGATCACTGGAATTATACGGCAGGATCACTGGATTTATACGGCGGGATCACTGCAATTATACGGCAGGATCACTGGAATTATACAGCAGGATCACTGGATTTATATGCCAGTACCACTGGAATTATACAGCAGGATCACTGGATTTATACGGCAGTACCGCTGGACATATAAGGCAGTACCGCTGGACATATACGGCAGTATAAATGGACATATATGGCAGGATCACTAGATTATACGGCAGGATCACTGCAATTATATGGCAGTATCACTGGACTTATACGCCAGTACCACTGGAATTATACAGCAGGATCACTGGATTTATACGGCAGTACCGCTGGACATATACGTCAGTATCAATGGACATATACGGCAGTATCACTGGACTAGACTTATACGCCAGTACCACTGTAATTATACGGCAGGATCACTGGAATTATACGGGAGGATCACTGGAATTATACGGCAATACCACTGGATTTATACTGCAGTACCGCTGGACATATACGGCAGTATCAATGGACATATATATGGCAGGATCACTGGACATATACGGCAGTATCACTGGACATATATGGCAGTACCACTGGACATATACAGCAGCACAGGGACACCACCACTGGACTAATGCAGGATAACAGCACCACTGCAATGGACTGGACTTATACAGCAGCACTGGACATATGACAGCAGAGGACACCACCACTGGACTGATGCAGCACAACACAGCACCACTGGACTGGACTTATACAGCAGCACTGGACATATGGCAGCAGAGGACACCACCACTGTGACTGGACTGATGAAGCACAGTACACCACCAGTGAACTGATGCAGGACAACACAGCAACACTGTAAGGGACTTATACAGCAGCACTGGACATATAGCAGCCGAGGACACAACCACTGTGCCTGGACAGATGCAGCACGAGACACGGACACTGAGGACACTGAGAGTACGGAGACACATCCTCTCTCTACACTCTCCAATGCAGGAGTGAAAATGGCGGTGACGCGCGGCTCCTTATATGGAATCCAAACCCCGCAAGAATCCGACAGCAGGATGATGATGTTTTGCCTCGTTCTGGTTTCCGAGTCAGGAGGGAAATCCCGAGCCTGATTCAGATCCGGGCTCGCGTGGTGAAGCCCGGTAGGGTTCGGATCTCTGAGAACCGAACCCGCTCATCTCTACATTATTTTATTATCAAGGGTAATGACCATGGCTGGAGCCATGATTTATTTAATTTAACATTTATTGTATTGTACAATATGTATTGAATTTTACTTTTGCTCAAAATTTGTTATATATACTTTTGTTGCTATAGTTTGAGTTTCATGACTTCCATCATGTTAACTCTATGTTTGCTGATGATAATGTTGATTGAATAAAAAGATTTAATAAAAAAAGAAAATAGTGAAATGCTAAAAGCTTGTCAGTAGAATTACAAATAATAATAAAGAACAAATACATGTAAATTGATGGGCTATTGATTGTTCTTTTACCGTTACCTGCATGTCTTAACCCTTTATGTAGAGAATATGTACCACTGCATCTTCATACATTGTCTCCATACTGTAAGTATATAATTGAGGAATCCTATATTTTTTTTATTAGTTTTGTTGTACAATAGGGATCCAGTCAGGTTCCTGGCAGTCGGTATCCCAGTAGTCAAACGCATATAATATGTTATCTATTGCCTCTTTTATTTTACTGTATTACTGTGGTTATATTTTCTTCGTCTTCTTTTAGAGATGTAGTAGTTATCTACTTCTGAAAGTTGTCCTTGGCCTGCTGATTTCTTTTCTATTGAGCCTACAGTATTCTATATTCTAGTTCATGACCTTATCTTATTCTGGGTCTGCCTTTATCTCCATGCTGTTGAATCTACTAGGGCCATTTTGATTATCTCATTAGTAAAGCCTTGTAGACCTTTATGTACCATATGATAATAAAAACACACTTCTTCCCATATCATTTGTTAACATTCTGTGTCTCTAGAACATACCCATCTCTTTTGTAACTGACGCTTTGATGTTGTCTCTGTTACTGCAGTAACCCATTTTCTATGGATTTACAAAACTCCAGAAAAGTAGATGATTCATAAAGGTCTGTTACCTTTCAACATGTTGTTTGAGTTGTAACTGACAATGATTTGAATGAAAGTCAGGACAAGAATGGTCTTATTACAAGGTAATGGTCTTTGTGAATCACTCCCATTGGTGCCCATCAGGGCTCATTTTTCATCAGCTAACCTTCCTCTGTATTAGAGACTAGAGTGTTCTCACTTCCATTTTACCCTCTACTTGATCCTTTCCTTTGTCAAAAAAAAGAAACATGCAATAAATTCCATTAAGTTATTGTACTAGCATCAGATAATAGGCTCAGTAGAAGGACTATAACAGATGTAAAAAAAATGTGCTTTTTTTTTCCTACAAAAAGCCTCCAGTTTATGGCAACCAAAATGTACTGTGCAAATAAAATTTTAAGATTTAATTTTGTGTGTTATATTGTTGATATATATACAAAGTCTAAGGATTTCCCATTATGTTATTTATTATAGAAATTAAATTATAGTTTTATTTCTGAAAATAACATTGTTACAGTACAGGCTTATTTTGTCACACTGTAGGGTGTGGAGGTTTATCAGTTTGTTTTCCTCTTACCTTCAGTATGTAGCTAACCATTTCTGACCACTCTTAGGGGTATATTTACTAAACTGCGGGTTTATAGAAGTGGAAATGTTGCCTATAGCAACCAATCAGATTCTACTTATCATTTATTTAGTACCTTCTAGAAGATAATAACTAGAATCTGATTGATTGCCAAGAGAGGAGTAAATCCTATATAATAATAGAAATGCAGTGATCTCAGTTACATACATCTGCAAACATATGGTAAGCCATGGCAATGTCACTCTGGTGGGCCTACACTACATGATAATAGCACCACCCGAGCAGAGATGCTTTGCTGTGTGGCTGGTGGCTAATCATTTTTGCAAATGTGTGTAACTGAGATCTGTGCATTTTTATTAGCATGTAGGATGTATGTCTTTTTTGCTGGCCCATTCTGTGTATCTTGCTACTTGGTTTTCAGGCACCCAGTTCTCCCAGTTGTAGGATAACAGTGCTTGCCACAAGCAGGATTCTTCACCTCTACATAAACCTATGTGATGCAGAGTGTCTGGAACAAACCATGTTGCCGTACAAGGGGAGCAAATACATTTATATTTTTTCTGTTCAGGGTAAATACTGGCTGCTTTTGCATGTCAGACAGCTGCTTATTACACTGCAATTTAGATTTCAGTTTGAACACACCTCAACGAAATCTAAATCACTCTGCACATGTTAAATCCGTCCCACCTGCAGTGCAATGTGGTTTTGCTCAGTTGCTTGCTTGTTTTCTTTACTTACAAACATGAATCAGACCCTGTGTCTGCATTCTCCTAATTTACTTTGAATCAGGACTTCTTGGTAGTGGGCTCAGTGTTGACACAGGAAGATAGTTCAACACAGATCAACCAGAGGATAGATGAGAGCTTTAACCCCTATCTGTAGGTCACAGGTCTGTCTTGCAGGAATAGCGTAGAACCATATATTATAGTTTGTTAACTAATCCACATCTTGAAACTGTACCTACTTAACGGTAAACCCACTTTACATGTGTCATTTCTGACATTTATATACTTTTCACTCACATGTTGACAAGAGCTAATCCAGCCTCTGGTCCATTTAATCAGTTCAGGTTGATTTAATTATATTGGATGTTAATCAACCAAAATCAGTTTCCACTTCTAATTTTAGATACAGTGACATGGGGTGTGTTTAACCATGCCCACACACACAGCTATGGAGAGAAGCTAATCATCCCATCTACTCTGTTTCCAATTAAGTTTGGCTGGTAGATTTATCCTAACCAGAAGTACTATGGGTTTACCATACCCAGGACACTAACATTTAAAATGTTCTCACCTGATGGTGACTATAATATTATTATTTATAAGGTGTTACAAAGGGTCTACAGAGTAGTACAAAGAGTATATGGAAAAAGAGTACACTAATGTACAATACAACACAATACAAAATAACATATAACTATGAATGGCAGAACAAACAGCAGTGATTTACAAGGTAGGGTGGATCATATCACTATAACCATGAGAGACATGCAGGTAATGTGATTTGACAGAATAAGGAACATATCAGCATGACTTGAGTCTGTGCCCAGGAGCTAGGGCAGAACAAGGAGGAAAGAAGGGGTTTGACGACCAGATGCTAAGAGCCCAGGGAGGTTCTGCAGCACATACTGTAGATGTACTGTTGACACGGATAGTCAGAGGAAGACACAAGAGAAGAGGACCCTGCTTGTGGGAGCTTAAAATCTCTAAAGAGAGGAGTGTACAAAAGAGAGTAGGTGGTGGATGGATGGGAGGACTGTGTGAAGCCATGCACACTAATGATAGTCTGCATGGAAGTGGAATTGAGCTTCAGAGGTTGTGAGTAGGGCTAGAGAGAGAAGAGGTAAACAGATTGGAGATAAGATGGCAATCACTGGAAAAGAGAAGAGGGAGTATAGGCTGTAGATGTACATTAGGAAGGAAAGAAAGAAGTGATTGGTATTTTTAGGTGAGGATGAGGTTTATGGCCTGAATTGTACAGACGATAGGGATCCAGTTTAGTGACTGGAGGCTAATGCAGAAGGATGAGAAAGAAAAATAAGGTGATCAGTGGTGTTATGGTTGTATTGAAGTGGGGAGAGGAAGATGAAAGGAAGGCCAGAAAGGAGAATGTTGCAATACTCCAGATGAGAGCTGACAAGTGACTGTTGAGAATCTTGGTTACATCTAGAATAAAACATTCTGATCCTGGAAATGTTATGAAGGTGGAAACAGTTTGATTGGGAGAGGACTGGATATAGGGAGTGAAGGAGAGGGAATTTAGGATGATGACAAAATAGCAGACTCCTGATAGGAAAAGGTAATGTCACTGGATAGAGGGTGGATCGGATGTGAGGGGACAATGGAGGGAGGGAAGCAGATATTTTTAGTTTTAGACATATTACAGTAAGTAAGTACTGATACATAGCATCAAGATTGCAAATGCAAGAGGGTAATGATATGAAGAGGTCAAGGGAGACAGAAGTGAAGCTAAGGCAGCCAACAGTGCTTGTGGCACAGTTGATGGTTGCAAAGGGGGTTGCTCCATTAGGGATGCTGTTAAAACCAGATTCGGATTGTCCTGATATTTCTACTTCCTCTAGAGACTACGTTACTTCCTTCTCCCCTGAGTACCTGCCACTTTCTCTCCTACACCCTATCTCTGTCCTTCTCCACCTCTAGTCCCTGCCTTTTCCTCTCCTTTCTACTCTCTCTCTCTCTCTGTCTCTCTTTCTCTCTCTCTATCCTTCTCTGAGGCTCCACACGCAGTGTGCATTGCAGAGGACAGAGATACTTCTTCAAGGTGAGCTAAGACTCTGGTAAAGAGTGGTGGTGGGGGGGGGGTGTATTAATGCACCTGTATGTGGGGTGGGGATGGATTAATGATACACAGGATTATCTGATGACATGTGTGTGTGTGAGTCAGATGACATGTTGAAGGGGTCTGATGGAATGTGAGGGGAGTCTAATGGCATGTGGACAGGTGGAGAGGTAAATTGGGGCATCCCCAGAGAAGTGGTGGTAATGGTAATAGTTCATTATGCATGCATATAATCTAAGAGAACTTTGAGTACAACTTAGTGGGCTGTGTGGGCACAACTTTCCAATTCAACTTCTGTTCTCTAAAACCAGAATTCCTACTGAAAATCCTCCAATCTGATATGCCTGGAGAAACACGAATTTCAGGTGCTGGAGGAGGTGAATATCTCCTGAAATGTAAGATGAAATCTCTGCACTGGTTGAAGGTCATGGATTATGAGTGATATGTACTTTATGAGATCCAATTTAAGGAAGGTATTTTCATATTCTGCAGTTCAGATTTGATAGACTTGTCTATATACCAATTCTCTAGCTACTAGTTGTGTAATAATGATTTAAAATGTGGGCCCTCATTCCGAGTTGATCGGTCGCAAGGCGAATTTAGCAGAGTTACACACGCTTAGTCTACGCCTACTGGGAGTGTATCTTAGCATCTTAAAAGTGCGAACGAAGTTTACGCAGTATTGCGAACAAAAAAAACTTAGCAGTTTTAGAGTAGCTCCAGACTTACTCTGCCTGTGCGATCAGTTCAGTGCTTGTCGTTCCTGGTTTGACGTCACAAACACTCCCAGCGTTCGCCCAGACACTCCCCCGTTTCTCCGGCCGCTCCTGCGTTTTTTCCGGAAACGGTAGCGTTTTCAGCCACACGCCCATAAAACGCTGTGTTTCCGCCCAGTAACACCCATTTCCTGTCAATCACACTACGTTCGCCGGTGCGAACAAAAAGCCGTGAGTAAAAATACTTTCTTCATAGCAGAATTACTTAGCGCAGTCGCAGTGCGAACATTGCGCATGCGCTCTAAGCTGATTTTCACTGCGATGCGAAAAAAAAGAACGAGCGAACGACTCGGAATGAGGGCCGTGGTAAAAACACTTAAAATACATCAGCTCAGCTATGAAATGAGTAACAGTTGTTAATGGCAAAATTACTGTTTTTATTTTCATGGAAGCTGGGATACATCTCCATTATCAGAATTACATGACAGGCAATATGGTTATCTACAAGATTAAACACCCTAACACTCGTTATTCCAATCTCTGTTAATATTACTATCTACAGGAAACTTTTCCAGTGGGATATATATCTATATGATTATATATTGACTAAATACTATGTATAGAGGTCTATACATTTAAACATAAACAATATCGTTGCGATAACAAATTTAGAAAATTGGGTATTTGCACATTACTGAAATATTAATTGTTACAATTCCATTGTTAATGTCTACTTAGGTTAATTACAGAACTTTATCAAATTCAGCAGCCATTCTTGCAATTTCTTATGAATTAATACTGCAGAGTGGTTACCAAGAATTAATGTTTTTTATATAATCTAGCATATAAATCTTAAAAGAGGCGTTTTAACACATGGGTTGTCTATGATAGTGCCATACCACCTACAACACGTGCTGCTGGTGGTGGCAAGGCCTTTTTGGAAATGTCTTTGGAAATATGACACATTTGCAGAAGTTATCAAAGACTCTTTGACAAAGTCTTAAGCCCAGTACTCACGGGCCGATCAAGGAGAGATGCGTGCTGAGCGAACCGCTCAGCACACATCTCTCCTGCCGCTCAGCACAGCGCGATCTGTGCTGAGCGTGCGGGGGGAGACGGGGGGGCCGCTCACTTCACCCAGCGGGTGAAGTGAGCGACCCGCTAGATTGGCCTGCATGCAGGCCAATCTAGCAGCGGCGATAGCGATGTGCGGGGCCGCGCATCGCTATCGCCGAGGGGGCTACACACGGAGCGATCCTGCCGATATTCTAAGCAATCTAGTCAGATTGCTTAGAATATCGCTCCGTGAGTACCCCCCTTAAGCTATCTCCCACTGAACAGCACAGTGGAAATCTGTCCTGGTTGCTTAGTGTACAGAGATGTGTGTGTGGGTTTGCTTGACCCACTAAATGTTATCTCTTTTAATCAAATCTCACACCAAGTTCTATGCTCAGTTTAAATATAAAACATATTGTAGTTTGCAAAGGATCATAGTATTTATTTATTAAAGTTTCTGATATAGCGCAGCATATTCCATTGCGCTTTACAATTAGAACAGCAGTAATAGAACAAAACTGGATAGAAACAGACAGACATAGAGGTAGGAGGGCCCTGCTTGCAAGCTTACAATATATAGGGAAATAGGCATTGATACAGAAGGATAGATGCTATCTATTGCATAGTGGTCCACCAGATTGCTAGGTTCTTAATGCGTTGTATGATTTGATCACCCAGCAATGTTGGCCAAGGGTCAGGAGGGTGTGAGAGACAAAATATGTGAGACAAAATATGTGAGGATTATGTATACTGTACAGAAGGATGTAATCAGATAGGGAAGCATTGAAGGTTATGTGGGTGGGTCTGGAATTTGATAGGCTTGTCTGAAGAGGTGAGTTTTTAGGGAACAGGAAATACATTGGGGATAAACCAGACTATATATATATATATATATATATAGAAAATGCTCGGATCGGCACTCACCCTCCACTTTTAATGGTGCTCCGGTGCCATCTGGAGAAAGTATGCAAACAATTTTCCAATAGGACAATCAGCGGCACTCGGAGACTGTAGATATCAGGTTTAAAGTGCAAGTGCTTTTATTCCATAACGGCAAAGAAAGTAGTGGTCCAACGTTTCGGGGCGCAAACGCCCCTTTGTCAAGGTGAACAAACAGAGTGAAGTGTACAATGTGATAAATGTTACCTTTATAGTGAAGGAGACCCAGAGGGCGTGGGTGACAGCGGTGATCGGGGAAGCGTGGAGCTTCCGTTCTGGTGTGTGTGACGTGCGGCCGCCTCCGTCACGTGGTTCCGGCGCGTCACGGGATTCCGACATTGCCTAGGCAACAGAAGACGCTGTAGTCATGGTTACCCGGCATGCTGCGGCTTCCCGATCACGGAGGTCCACTGGCGGGGCTGTGTGTGAACTAGGCTGGAATATAATCAGTAGAATGCATACAGTATTAAAAAGAACATGCATGTCATAGTGAGAGAACAATACAAAGTGCTTGTGGAATTAAATAGACAATATGTTAATTTTGCGGCTAGTATATGCTGCTACTGTCCTTGTCCACATCTTAAAGTACAGTTCATGCCGTGTACACTGACGGCTGGTTAGCCGTAATACAAATGCATGGAATATGTAGGGTTTTGAATGGGGAAGTAGTACTTGGCATTGGCAAGGGTTATGTCACGAAGGCAGGTGGTGCAGCTAGAAGATACTCCATTGTATTCTTTCATTAAGACCGTTAGGTCGCACGGTGTTCAATTTGAACATCCAGCTTGCCTCTCTTTGGAGCAGGATACCTGCCCTATCCCCTCCTCGCAAGCTGTTGGGAATGTGGTCAATAATTTGGAAACGAAGATCACTAAGAGCGTGCTGTTCTTCAGCGTAATGCCTAGCAACCGGCTGTTCAGATTTCTTCTGGATTAGGGCAGCCTTAACGGCGGATCTATGTAAGGCAAAGCGTTCTCTGGCGTTACGTATGGTTTTGCCTACATATTGGTATTTGCACGGGCAAGTTATAAGGTAAATGATGTGAGTAGTTGTGCAACTTAGCACGTGCCTTATTTTGTAGGATTTGCCAGTGGAGCTAGAAGAAAAGGTGGATCCTGGATTCATATATTTGCATGTCTCGCAGCCTAGGCATTTATAACATCCAGCAGATTTAGTCAGAAAATTGGTAGCTGGCATCTGGTCGAAACCTGTGATGTCGGTATGAACGACGTGATTTTTTATGCTCTTGCCCCTTGTATGACACATCATGGGCCGTTTGTTTCGCAGTGTACTGAGTTTGTCATCTGTAGTTATAATGGGCCAAAGTGCATTAAGTGCCCGTGGAACAACTGGGCTGGCGATGTTGTACCGAGAGACAAACGGTATTATTTTTTGGTCACTTTTGGTTTTCTGTTGAAGAAGGTCACTTCTGTTCATGTTGGCTACTAGTCGTTCCTGTAGCTGGAGGGGTCCTTTCTTGTATCCTCTATTCTGGAAACGCTCAGTTACTTTGTTTAACGCACCTTTAAGGTGGTCCGGGTCGCTGGTAATTCTTGCTGCTCTAATATATTGCGACTTAGGGAGGCCTGTTTTGAGGGCTGCCGGGTGGTGACTATTGTACCGAAGTAAGGTGTTTTTATCAGTAGGTTTGTGATACACTTCTGTGTATATCTTCTGATTTTTAATAATGACGTTTACATCCAAGTAATTTAGTTGATTTGAATCCCATTGTGCTGTAACTTTAATTGGAGAACTCCTACTGTTGATAGTGGCATTCAGAGTGTCAAATGTTGCTTTGCCTCCAGTCCATAATATAAAGACATCATCGATGTATCTAGAATAGAAAGCTATGTGTTGTTTAAACTCTTCATTATTGAAGAACATAGCACGTTCTTCAAAAAACATATAGACGTTTGCAAAAGAAGGGGACACATTGCTTCCCATAGAGCACCCACTGGCCTGGCGATAAAATTTTCCGTCAAAAAGGAAATAGTTGCGGGTTAGCGTTAGTTCTAACAGTTGGAGAAATAATTTGTGATCCAAACTGGACATCTGTGTGTCGGTTAGAAACGCTTGCATGGCTTCTAAGCCTTGGTCATGTGGAATGCTTGTAAACAAGCTGCAGATGTCTACTGTACAGATGATTGTCCCAGCCGGTACGGTGTCGATGGTATTAAGTTGATTGAGGAAGCTGGTAGTATCCTTCGTGTAGTTGGTTTGTTGACTGATTAAAGGCTGTAAGATACTGTCCAGAAATATGGATATGGGCTGAAACAGTGCATTCTGTGCAGAAATGATGGGTCTGCCGGGTGGACGATCCATGCTCTTGTGAATTTTGGGTACTAGAAACAACAACGGTACTGTAGGAAATTCTTGTTTTAAAGAGCTGCATAGTTTGGTAGAAATCAAACCGGTCGTATTGGCTGCTTCAAGTATGTTGTCTAGTTCTGTTTTGTATTGTTTTGTAGGGTCACCGGTCAGCGCTTCGTATACCGTGGCATCTGCCAGTTGGCGATATGCCTCTGACCTGTAGTCGGATAGGTTCATTATAACAATGCCCCCCCCTTTATCGGCGGGACGTATAACGATGTCCTTGTAGGACCCTAAGTTCTTAAGGGCTTGGAATTCAGAACGTGAAAGGTTATGGTGTACGTTGTGCGTGGCACCTGTATATTTACTGACGGACTGGTCCAGCAGTCGGGTGAACGTTTTTATGGACGGGTTGGAAGAAGTGGGATCAAATTTAGACTTGTGCATGGAGTTGATAAACGCCTGGTGTATCTCTGGCCTGGATGTAGGGGGATGATCGTGAAAAAATTCTTGTAGGCGAAGCTTACGTGCGAATTTGTTCAGCTCGATTTGCCACGTGAATTCATCAAGCTGGCTGGTTGGGACAAAAGATAAGCCGTAGTTTAGCACTTTGGTTTCTAAATCGCTAAGTTGGCGGTCGGAGAGGTTGTAAGTTACTGTTTCTTCCTTGAAGTTGTATTTCTAGAGCCGCGAGTTCTGTTGGCCCCTGCGGGTGGGCGTCCTTTTGTTTTTGAGCCTGCCCCTGCGGCAGACGTAGCCCCTAAAGGGGGGTCATTTGCTTCAGTTGGGCCCTCTGAATCCGCCAGCATAAAATCGCTGTCACTATTAGATGTGACATTATCTCTGGCCCTTTCCTCTCTGCGGTTGCGCCAGGAGTGCTTGGAACGGTAATTATACGGTTTATGATTACCGGGTTCACCGCCGGAGAGCCACCGGTAAACGCGGTTGGTTTCATAATCATCTTGGACTATGTGTAATTTGTTCCGCTTGAATTTAATGAGTTCTTTTTTATGGTTGTCGCATAGTGTCTGGATTTTCTGTACCATAGTCTGATTTTCTTCTTTGGTAAGTAATATGCGGTGCTCATGTTCTACGGCCTTGATTTTGTCTCGTGTATTCTTTAATTCTTTTCCGGCTTCCTCCACGACTAGCAGCATCAGGTCCATACTGCACTTGTTTAGGATGCCAATCCACCGGTTACAGAAGTCTGTATTGAACCGGCCTATGGTTGGGACATTGCGGATGCGGAAGCCTCTGGGGATCATTTTATCCCGATGGTAGTTAGACAAAGATATGCCATGCATAAGAAAGTCTAATTCTCTTTTTTTCAGTTTGACGAGCTGATGGTAGATATCTTCCATATTAAGCTGTTCATCTGCTTCGGTGAGATCTTCAGTGAATAATAAGCGAACGGCATCAGCGTCAGTAAAGCTATAAAGGTTAGCCTGAGTAGCCGTGCTTTCTGTCTGTTGTGACATGGTCAAGAAGAAGTACTTACTGGAATTGGAACCGTGCAGGATACTTGTACGTCGCAGTTAAACTGAGATAGTCCAGACTTTGTTTAAAGTGCGTTGACAGTGAAATAAAGTGCCTTGTGCGTGCTGTGAATGACTCCGACGGGTCTGCTTCCTCCACAAAGGGGGCCTGTAGATGGGTGGTATAGTATGTAAAGCTTGGGGTGCCTTATCCCAATTGGAATACTGTGCCTGTGCAGGGCGACAGTTTCCTGGTAATAGAAAATGCTCGGATCGGCACTCACCCTCCACTTTTAATGGTGCTCCGGTGCCATCTGGAGAAAGTATGCAAACAATTTTCCAATAGGACAATCAGCGGCACTCGGAGACTGTAGATATCAGGTTTAAAGTGCAAGTGCTTTTATTCCATAACGGCAAAGAAAGTAGTGGTCCAACATTTCGGGGCGCAAACGCCCCTTTGTCAAGGTGAACAAACAGAGTGAAGTGTACAATGTGATAAATGTTACCTTTATAGTGAAGGAGACCCAGAGGGCGTGGGTGACAGCGGTGATCGGGGAAGCGTGGAGCTTCCGTTCTGGTGTGTGTGACGTGCGGCCGCCTCCGTCACGTGGTTCCAGCGCGTCACGGGATTCCGACATTGCCTAGGCAACAGAAGACGCTGTAGTCATGGTTACCCGGCATGCTGCGGCTTCCCGATCACGGAGGTCCACTGGCGGGGCTGTGTGTGAACTAGGCTGGAATATAATCAGTAGAATGCATACAGTATTAAAAAGAACATGCATGTCATAGTGAGAGAACAATACAAAGTGCTTGGGGAATTAAATAGACAATATGTTAATTTTGCGGCTAGTATATGCTGCTACTGTCCTTGTCCACATCTTAAAGTACAGTTCATGCCGTGTACACTGACGGCTGGTTAGCCGTAATACAAATGCATGGAATATGTAGGGTTTTGAATGGGGAAGTAGTACTTGGCATTGGCAAGGGTTATGTCACGAAGGCAGGTGGTGCAGCTAGAAGATACTCCATTGTATTCTTTCATTAAGACCGTTAGGTCGCACGGTGTTCAATTTGAACATCCAGCTTGCCTCTCTTTGGAGCAGGATACCTGCCCTATCCCCTCCTCGCAAGCTGTTGGGAATGTGGTCAATAATTTGGAAACGAAGATCACTAAGAGCGTGCTGTTCTTCAGCGTAATGCCTAGCAACCGGCTGTTCAGATTTCTTCTGGATTAGGGCAGCCTTAACGGCGGATCTATGTAAGGCAAAGCGTTCTCTGGCGTTACATATGGTTTTGCCTACATATTGGTATTTGCACGGGCAAGTTATAAGGTAAATGATGTGAGTAGTTGTGCAACTTAGCACGTGCCTTATTTTGTAGGATTTGCCAGTGGAGCTAGAAGAAAAGGTGGATCCTGGATTCATATATTTGCATGTCTCGCAGCCTAGGCATTTATAACATCCAGCAGATTTAGTCAGAAAATTGGTAGCTGGCATCTGGTCGAAACCTGTGATGTCGGTATGAACGACGTGATTTTTTATGCTCTTGCCCCTTGTATGACACATCATGGGCCGTTTGTTTCGCAGTGTACTGAGTTTGTCATCTGTAGTTATAATGGGCCAAAGTGCATTAAGTGCCCGTGGAACAACTGGGCTGGCGATGTTGTACCGAGAGACAAACGGTATTATTTTTTGGTCACTTTTGGTTTTCTGTTGAAGAAGGTCACTTCTGTTCATGTTGGCTACTAGTCGTTCCTGTAGCTGGAGGGGTCCTTTCTTGTATCCTCTATTCTGGAAACGCTCAGTTACTTTGTTTAACGCACCTTTAAGGTGGTCCGGGTCGCTGGTAATTCTTGCTGCTCTAATATATTGCGACTTAGGGAGGCCTGTTTTGAGGGCTGCCGGGTGGTGACTATTGTACCGAAGTAAGGTGTTTTTATCAGTAGGTTTGTGATACACTTCTGTGTATATCTTCTGATTTTTAATAATGATCATTATTAAAAATCAGAAGATATACACAGAAGTGTATCACAAACCTACTGATAAAAACACCTTACTTCGGTACAATAGTCACCACCCGGCAGCCCTCAAAACAGGCCTCCCTAAGTCGCAATATATTAGAGCAGCAAGAATTACCAGCGACCCGGACCACCTTAAAGGTGCGTTAAACAAAGTAACTGAGCGTTTCCAGAATAGAGGATACAAGAAAGGACCCCTCCAGCTACAGGAACGACTAGTAGCCAACATGAACAGAAGTGACCTTCTTCAACAGAAAACCAAAAGTGACCAAAAAATAATACCGTTTGTCTCTCGGTACAACATCGCCAGCCCAGTTGTTCCACGGGCACTTAATGCACTTTGGCCCATTATAACTACAGATGACAAACTCAGTACACTGCGAAACAAACGGCCCATGATGTGTCATACTAGGGGCAAGAGCATAAAAAATCACGTCGTTCATACCGACATCACAGGTTTCGACCAGATGCCAGCTACCAATTTTCTGACTAAATCTGCTGGATGTTATAAATGCCTAGGCTGCGAGACATGCAAATATATGAATCCAGGATCCACCTTTTCTTCTAGCTCCACTGGCAAATCCTACAAAATAAGGCACGTGCTAAGTTGCACAACTACTCACATCATTTACCTTATAACTTGCCCGTGCAAATACCAATATGTAGGCAAAACCATACGTAACGCCAGAGAACGCTTTGCCTTACATAGATCCGCCGTTAAGGCTGCCCTAATCCAGAAGAAATCTGAACAGCCGGTTGCTAGGCATTACGCTGAAGAACAGCACGCTCTTAGTGATCTTCGTTTCCAAATTATTGACCACATTCCCAACAGCTTGCGAGGAGGGGATAGGGCAGGTATCCTGCTCCAAAGAGAGGCAAGCTGGATGTTCAAATTGAACACCGTGCGACCTAACGGTCTTAATGAAAGAATACAATGGAGTATCTTCTAGCTGCACCACCTGCCTTCGTGACATAACCCTTGCCAATGCCAAGTACTACTTCCCCATTCAAAACCCTACATATTCCATGCATTTGTATTACGGCTAACCAGCCGTCAGTGTACACGGCATGAACTGTACTTTAAGATGTGGACAAGGACAGTAGCAGCATATACTAGCCGCAAAATTAACATATTGTCTATTTAATTCCACAAGCACTTTGTATTGTTCTCTCACTATGACATGCATGTTCTTTTTAATACTGTATGCATTCTACTGATTATATTCCAGCCTAGTTCACACACAGCCCCGCCAGTGGACCTCCGTGATCGGGAAGCCGCAGCATGCCGGGTAACCATGACTACAGCGTCTTCTGTTGCCTAGGCAATGTCGGAATCCCGTGACGCGCCGGAACCACGTGACGGAGGCGGCCGCACGTCACACACACCAGAACGGAAGCTCCACGCTTCCCCGATCACCGCTGTCACCCACGCCCTCTGGGTCTCCTTCACTATAAAGGTAACATTTATCACATTGTACACTTCACTCTGTTTGTTCACCTTGACAAAGGGGCGTTTGCGCCCCGAAACGTTGGACCACTACTTTCTTTGCCGTTATGGAATAAAAGCACTTGCACTTTAAACCTGATATCTACAGTCTCCGAGTGCCGCTGATTGTCCTATTGGAAAATTGTTTGCATACTTTCTCCAGATGGCACCGGAGCACCATTAAAAGTGGAGGGTGAGTGCCGATCCGAGCATTTTCTATTACCAGGAAACTGTCGCCCTGCACAGGCACAGTATTCCAATTGGGATAAGGCACCCCAAGCTTTACATACTATACCACCCATCTACAGGCACCCTTTGTGGAGGAAGCAGACCCGTCGGAGTCATTCACAGCACGCACAAGGCACTTTATTTCACTGTCAACGCACTTTAAACAAAGTCTGGACTATCTCAGTTTAACTGCGACGTACAAGTATCCTGCACGGTTCCAATTCCAGTAAGTACTTCTTCTTGACCATGTCACAACAGACAGAAAGCACGGCTACTCAGGCTAACCTTTATAGCTTTACTGACGCTGATGCCGTTCGCTTATTATTCACTGAAGATCTCACCGAAGCAGATGAACAGCTTAATATGGAAGATATCTACCATCAGCTCGTCAAACTGAAAAAAAGAGAATTAGACTTTCTTATGCATGGCATATCTTTGTCTAACTACCATCGGGATAAAATGATCCCCAGAGGCTTCCGCATCCGCAATGTCCCAACCATAGGCCGGTTCAATACAGACTTCTGTAACCGGTGGATTGGCATCCTAAACAAGTGCAGTATGGACCTGATGCTGCTAGTCGTGGAGGAAGCCGGAAAAGAATTAAAGAATACACGAGACAAAATCAAGGCCGTAGAACATGAGCACCGCATATTACTTACCAAAGAAGAAAATCAGACTATGGTACAGAAAATCCAGACACTATGCGACAACCATAAAAAAGAACTCATTAAATTCAAGCGGAACAAATTACACATAGTCCAAGATGATTATGAAACCAACCGCGTTTACCGGTGGCTCTCCGGCGGTGAACCCGGTAATCATAAACCGTATAATTACCGTTCCAAGCACTCCTGGCGCAACCGCAGAGAGGAAAGGGCCAGAGATAATGTCACATCTAATAGTGACAGCGATTTTATGCTGGCGGATTCAGAGGGCCCAACTGAAGCAAATGACCCCCCTTTAGGGGCTACGCCTGCCACAGGGGCAGGCTCAAAAACAAAAGGACGCCCACCCGCAGGGGCCAACAGAACTCGCGGCTCCAGAAATACAACTTCAAGGAAGAAACAGTAATTTACAACCTCTCCGACCGCCAACTTAGCGATTTAGAAACCAAAGTGCTAAACTACGGCTTATCTTTTGTCCCAACCAGCCAGCTTGATGAATTCACGTGGCAAATCGAGCTGAATAAATTCGCACGTAAGCTTCGCCTACAAGAATTTTTTCACGATCATCCCCCTACATCCAGGCCAGAGATACACCAGGCGTTTATCAACTCCATGCACAAGTCTAAATTTGATCCCACTTCTTCCAACCCGTCCATAAAAACGTTCACCCGACTGCTGGACCAGTCCGTCAGTAAATATACAGGTGCCACGCACAACGTACACCATAACCTTTCACGTTCTGAATTCCAAGCCCTTAAGAACTTAGGGTCCTACAAGGACATCGTTATACGTCCCGCCGATAAAGGGGGGGGCATTGTTATAATGAACCTATCCGACTACAGGTCAGAGGCATATCGCCAACTGGCAGATGCCACGGTATACGAAGCGCTGACCGGTGACCCTACAAAACAATACAAAACAGAACTAGACAACATACTTGAAGCAGCCAATACGACCGGTTTGATTTCTACCAAACTATGCAGCTCTTTAAAACAAGAATTTCCTACAGTACCGTTGTTGTTTCTAGTACCCAAAATTCACAAGAGCATGGATCGTCCACCCGGCAGACCCATCATTTCTGCACAGAATGCACTGTTTCAGCCCATATCCATATTTCTGGACAGTATCTTACAGCCTTTAATCAGTCAACAAACCAACTACACGAAGGATACTACCAGCTTCCTCAATCAACTTAATACCATCGACACCGTACCGGCTGGGACAATCATCTGTACAGTAGACATCTGCAGCTTGTTTACAAGCATTCCACATGACCAAGGCTTAGAAGCCATGCAAGCGTTTCTAACCGACACACAGATGTCCAGTTTGGATCACAAATTATTTCTCCAACTGTTAGAACTAACGCTAACCCGCAACTATTTCCTTTTTGACGGAAAATTTTATCGCCAGGCCAGTGGGTGCTCTATGGGAAGCAATGTGTCCCCTTCTTTTGCAAACGTCTATATGTTTTTTGAAGAACGTGCTATGTTCTTCAATAATGAAGAGTTTAAACAACACATAGCTTTCTATTCTAGATACATCGATGATGTCTTTATATTATGGACTGGAGGCAAAGCAACATTTGACACTCTGATTGCCACTATCAACAGTAGGAGTTCTCCAATTAAAGTTACAGCACAATGGGATTCAAATCAACTAAATTACTTGGATGTAAACGTCATTATTATAAATCAGAAGATATACACAGAAGTGTATCACAAACCTACTGATAAAAACACCTTACTTCGGTACAATAGTCACCACCCGGCAGCCCTCAAAACAGGCCTCCCTAAGTCGCAATATATTAGAGCAGCAAGAATTACCAGCGACCCGGACCACCTTAAAGGTGCGTTAAACAAAGTAACTGAGCGTTTCCAGAATAGAGGATACAAGAAAGGACCCCTCCAGCTACAGGAACGACTAGTAGCCAACATGAACAGAAGTGACCTTCTTCAACAGAAAACCAAAAGTGACCAAAAAATAATACCGTTTGTCTCTCGGTACAACATCGCCAGCCCAGTTGTTCCACGGGCACTTAATGCACTTTGGCCCATTATAACTACAGATGACAAACTCAGTACACTGCGAAACAAACGGCCCATGATGTGTCATACAAGGGGCAAGAGCATAAAAAATCACGTCGTTCATACCGACATCACAGGTTTCGACCAGATGCCAGCTACCAATTTTCTGACTAAATCTGCTGGATGTTATAAATGCCTAGGCTGCGAGACATGCAAATATATGAATCCAGGATCCACCTTTTCTTCTAGCTCCACTGGCAAATCCTACAAAATAAGGCACGTGCTAAGTTGCACAACTACTCACATCATTTACCTTATAACTTGCCCGTGCAAATACCAATATGTAGGCAAAACCATACGTAACGCCAGAGAACGCTTTGCATTACATAGATCCGCCGTTAAGGCTGCCCTAATCCAGAAGAAATCTGAACAGCCGGTTGCTAGGCATTACGCCGAAGAACAGCACGCTCTTAGTGATCTTCGTTTCCAAATTATTGACCACATTCCCAACAGCTTGCGAGGAGGGGATAGGGCAGGTATCCTGCTCCAAAGAGAGGCAAGCTGGATGTTCAAATTGAACACCGTGCGACCTAACGGTCTTAATGAAAGAATACAATGGAGTATCTTCTAGCTGCACCACCTGCCTTCGTGACATAACCCTTGCCAATGCCAAGTACTACTTCCCCATTCAAAACCCTACATATTCCATGCATTTGTATTACGGCTAACCAGCCGTCAGTGTACACGGCATGAACTGTACTTTAAGATGTGGACAAGGACAGTAGCAGCATATACTAGCCGCAAAATTAACATATTGTCTATTTAATTCCACAAGCACTTTGTATTGTTCTCTCACTATGACATGCATGTTCTTTTTAATACTGTATGCATTCTACTGATTATATTCCAGCCTAGTTCACACACAGCCCCGCCAGTGGACCTCCGTGATCGGGAAGCCGCAGCATGCCGGGTAACCATGACTACAGCGTCTTCTGTTGCCTAGGCAATGTCGGAATCCCGTGACGCGCCGGAACCACGTGACGGAGGCGGCCGCACGTCACACACACCAGAACGGAAGCTCCACGCTTCCCCGATCACCGCTGTCACCCACGCCCTCTGGGTCTCCTTCACTATAAAGGTAACATTTATCACATTGTACACTTCACTCTGTTTGTTCACCTTGACAAAGGGGCGTTTGCGCCCCGAAACGTTGGACCACTACTTTCTTTGCCGTTATGGAATAAAAGCACTTGCACTTTAAACCTGATATCTACAGTCTCCGAGTGCCGCTGATTGTCCTATTGGAAAATTGTTTATATATATATATATATATATATATATATATACACTGCTCAAAAAAATAAAGGGAACACTAAAATAACACATCCTAGATCTGAGTGAATGAAATATTCTTATTAAATACTTTGTTCTTTACATAGTTGAATGTGCTGACAACAAAATCACACAAAAATTATCAATGGAAATCAAATTTATTAACCCATGGAGGTCTGGATTTGGAGTCACCCTCAAAATTAAAGTGGAAAAACACACTACAGGCTGATCCAACTTTGATGTAATGTCCTTAAAACAAGTCAAAATGAGGCTCAGTAGTGAGTGTGGCCTCCACGTGCCTGTATGACCTCCCTACAACGCCTGGGGATGCTCCTGATGAGGTGGTGGATAGTCTCCTGAGGGATCTCCTCCCAGACCTGGACTAAAGCATCTTCCAACTCCTGGACAGTCTGTGGTGCAACGTGGCATTGGTGGATGGAGCGAGACATGATGTCCCAGATGTGCTCAATTGGATTCAGGTCTGGGGAACGGGCGGGCCAGTCCATAGCATCAATGCCTTCATTTTGCAGGAACTTCTGACACACTCCAGCCACATGAGGTCTAGCATTTTCTTGCATTAGAAGGAACCCAGGGCCAACCGCACCAGCATATGGTCTCACAAAGGGGTCTGAGGATCTCAACTCGGTACCTAATGGCAGTCAGGCTACCTCTGGCGAGCACATGGAGGGCTGTGCGGCCCCCCAAAGAAATGCCACCCCACACCATTACTGACCCACTGCCAAACCGGTCATGCTGGAGGATGTTGCAGGCAGCAGAACGTTCTCCTTGGCGTCTCCAGACTCTGTCACGTCTGTCACATGTGCTCAGTGAGAACCTGCTTTCATCTGTGAAGAGCACAGGGTGCCAGAGGCGAATTTGCCAATCTTGGTGTTCTCTGGCAAATGCCAAATGTCCTGCACGGTGTTGGGCTGTAAGCACAACCCCCACCTGTGGGCGTCGGGCCCTCATACCACCCTCATGGAGTCTGTTTCTGATCATTTGAGTAGACACATGCACATTTGTGGCTTGCTGGAGGTCATTTTGCAGGGATCTGGCAGTGCCCCTCCTGTTCCTACTTGCACAAAGGCGGAGGTAGCGGTCCTGCTGCTGGGTTGTTGCCCTCCTACAGCATCCTCCATGTCTCCTGATGTACTGGCCTGTCTCCTGGTAGCGCCTCCATGCTCTGGACACTATGCTGACAGACACAGCAAACCTTCTTGCCACAGCTCGCATTGATGTGCCATCCTGGATGAGCTGCACTACCTGAGCCACTTGTGTGGGTTGTAGGGAGGTCATACAGGCACGTGGAGGCCACACACACTACTGAGCCTCATTCTGACTTGTTTTAAGGACATTACATCAAAGTTGGATCAGCCTGTAGTGTGTTTTTCCACTTTAATTTTGAGGGTGACTCCAAATCCAGACCTCCATGGGTTAATAAATTTGATTTCCATTGATTATTTTTGTGTGATTTTGTGCAGAACGCAGAGGTCAGGTAGGGAGATATTTTGAGATGAGTGAAGAGATGTATGTTGGTGCAGTTTGGTTACTAGCCTTATACAATATGTAACTAAAAGTATTTTATATTTAATATGGTAGAATACCGGTAACCAATGGAGGAATGTCTAGCAAGGAAGATTATCCCCGCAGCTGCATTTAAAATGGATTATAGTGGTGAGAGCCTATGTTTGGGAAAACCAGTCAGGTGACTATTACAATAATCAATGCGGGAGACAATGAGAGCATGGATTAGAGTTTTTGCTGTGACTTGTGTAAGATGTGTTCGTATTTTGGATATGTTTCTTAGATGTATGTAACATGATTTTGAGACAGATTGAATGTGGGGAACAAAGGACAGTTCAGAGTCAAGAATGACACCTAGGCAGCGAGCTTGTGGCATAAGGATGATTGCTGAGTTATCAACAGTGATAGAGATATTATGTTGGTAATTCCTCTTGGTTGGTGGAAATATAATTTATTCTGTTTTGGAAATATTAAGTTAGAGGTGGCGAGATGTTATCCAAGATGAAATGGCAGAAAGCCATTCAGTGACATGGTCCAATACAGATGGTGAAAAATCTGGGGAAGATAGGTAGATCTGAGTATCATCTCCATACAGATGATACAGATTTTAGTTAAGGTTGGGATGAGCACTGCAGACAGAGCTTTACTAATTTGTGAGGGTATAGAATTAAGAGGAGAGGTAGTAGAGTAGGCATATGAGAAGAGTACAGACAGTTCATCTTCATTTGTGGGATCAAATGAAGAGAAGGTGTTAGAGAGTTCAGGAAGGGAATTGAGCAGGTCACTGGCTTTGGAAGAGCATACAATTTCAGTTCAGATCTTATCAATCTTGTCCTTGAAATAGGAAGCAAGATCTTGCACACTGATAGTGGCTAGTGGGTTGGGTAAGGGAGGGATAAGAAGTTATTTAAATGTACTAAAAAGTTGCTTGGGGTTAGAGGCTTGATCAGAGATGAGAGATTGGAAATATGTTTGTTTGGCAGTGTCCAGAGCATTACGATAAGAGTGGTACACGGTCTTATATGTGAGAAAGTCACTTGAGCTACGAGTAAATATAGATACAGCGCAAACCCCTATGGAGTAAGTAGCCGAAACGCGTCGGTGAAAGACCTTTGCTGCTGCCTACCCAGGACTCTATGAGAGGGGGGACTCCTGTTGCCGGGAAGTACCAGAAAAGACCCTTATACCACCTGTGATAATTGGTGTGCATTAAACACAATCACCTGAGGTACGCTACTAAGGTTGTGTTTTTATATTGTCCTTAATAAAACTGTATTACACTATCGGTGCCTTTTCTGCTCTGTTATCTGAGATACCCATTCCCAGAGTGAAACAGAGGGAGGAGAGAGTTTACAGTCGTTTTTTTGAAGGACATAGAAGAATTCTCGGGCTAAAGTTGGTGATTAAAGACATTTTAATATGGACTTTCGGACTGCAACTGGGCCATTATAAACGGCCATTACAGATAGTGTTTTGGATCACGGACATTTTACTCCATATGGGTTTGCGCTGTATCTATATTTACTTTATTTCCTACACTCTGTGGCCCTGCAGGTGGGCTTTGGGATAGAGCTGCACTCTGTTTTAAAGCACCAAACCTTTCCTTATTCTGTACATTTACTTGAGCTACGAGATTTATGCCACTGGCATTCTACTGTACGTGAGCGTTTTTGTAGGCGTATTGTGTATTTATAGTGCCATGGTTGACGTCTAAGTGAACATGGAGTGTGATGGATAGCTAGAGCCACTTCATTGAGTGCTGTTTCTAAAGTTTGGTTAAGGTGTGATACAGCAGTCTCAGGAGAGGTGAATGTAGAAATAGGTGAGAGCAGTGGTTGCAGAGAGGTAGATAGTTGTTGAAAATGAATAGCAATAATATTTCTGCAGGTTAGAGGAGGCTTGGTAGACTTCAGGGACATTGAGTTTGAAGTAATGGTGGAGAGCATGCAGGTGATAAGGTTGTGATCAGAGAGAGGGAAAGGAGTGTTATTGAGTTTAGAAACAGAGCATAGTCTGGTGAATACAAGATCAAGGCAGTGGCCCTCCTGATGAGTAGGAGAATCAGTCTATTGGGAGAGGCCAAGAGAGGAGATCAGAGAGAGTAGTTAGGAGGCATGGGGAGATTGTGGACTGTCAATAGAGATATTTAAATCACCCATGATGATGGTGGAGATATCAGAGGATAAATAATGGGGAGCCAAGCAGAAAAACCTTCCAGAAACTTTTTGGGTTGCCCAGGTGGGCGATAGCTGCAACACGCAGAGAGAAAGGGGTGGAAATCCTAATAGAATGTACTTCAAATGATGTAAATGCGAGTGAAGGAACAGGTGGTAAAACTGTGTGAGTGTAAGATTTGGACAGTAATATTCCAACCCCACCTCCTTTACTGTTATCAGGCCTGGGTGTGTGTGTGAAGTGGAGTCCACCATGTGACAGTGCTGCAGGGGAGGCTGTGTCTGATTTTGTGAGCCAAGTTTATGTTACAGCTAGCATATTGAGTTTTTTTAAATGAAAAGGTCATGAATAGATGTTAATTTCTACAGCTAGTAGAAGAAAAATAAGAGAGAGAGAGATAGGTATAGTTGAGGGAGGTGTGTGATAGTTTCTTATGGTGACAGGTTGATGATGTTATAATTAGTGTGCATAGATAGGTTAACAGCTCATGAGTGTTAATAAGAGGGGAGTGGATTAATTAGGCTGCAATGTGCACGGAGCGATGAATTTCAGGAATAGTGAAATCTGTTGCCATTTTATAGAGGATACCATGAAGAGCTACTGTATTAGAAAAACAGTCTGTGGTAGATGGTGCTTTTCATCTAAAGGTATAGACAGGTAAGTGCAAAAAGTATTTTACTAGTATTTTCATCACCCGGGGCAAGGCAGTAATTTGGCACCCTATATGCAGTGTAGCATAGAGAGGTATGTAGTGTAACATCACTACACTACATCCCCTATATACTACACTGCATCCCCCTACACGCTGCATTACATCACTGCACTACATGCCCCTAGTGAAGTGCGGTGGCATGAGGCAGAGCTTTTGCTGTCATACTAACATATAAGCTAGAGTTTTGACTATATAAAGTATATGAAAAATACAAAGAATATGTTAGAAATATCTTTTCAATATATTTCTTTGTATTATTCTAATCATTTTTATAGTCAAAACTCTATGACAGGTGAGGCAGTGCCTCACCTGCCTATCTCATCCGAACATCTCGGATCAATACTCACCAAATTTCCAGCAGTATTTACTGCTGCGCCTGTGAATAATGCCCACATACACCCTTGGGATCATACTGTATATTGTGTGTAAATCTGGCTTTGGTACTAGCCGGTGTCTCCTGAGCCGTTTACCTCACCGCACGTCTCTGCTATATACTACATTACACCACTACACGACAAACCCTATATGATACACTACATCCTCCTATAAGGAGAGGTTGATAATGATACTTGGGAGCACAGTGCTGATAATAAAGTCTATCTTTAAACTCACCACTAAACTGCTGTAGTGATAATCAATGAGAGTTCGAGGTTGTCCGGGATTTAAGTTTCCACTGCCATGTGGATGGCTGGCAAAGTGAGCCTTTTGATTTCTGTAACGTCAGTGACTGCACCTGGCAAAGAATAGAGTCTAAGACAGTAGCTGGCATAGGACAGGTCCCATGCACTGGAGCTCGCCCACACAGCATCTGTGGGCAGATAGGTGGGTCAGGGACACTGCTCCGGGGGCTGTCTGCTGACCACTGCTCCTCTGTAACCCCTCAGCTACCCCTTTTATCTTGCACCTGGGGCACATGCCCCCTTAGCGCTGCCCCCCCCCCCCCAGTTTCGGCCCTGTCTAATGATTTTCAATGTTTGTTCAACTGTTGGTTTAACTGTTATTTAAAATTTTTCCTAACTTTGTAATTTCCTCACTTCGTATATTTCCAAACTCAGACAACTACCCCATAACGGAATGCAAACATATACTAGGTCTAATTAACAAAAGCTTCAGCTAAAGCATTTGGACATCTAATCAAAGGACTGTTATGAAATATTAGCAGAAATGATTATTAATCTTTTTTAAGTTTTATCATAGACAGATGATCATTATTTGGTATAGTTACAGTTTATAAAAAGGACAATAAAGACTTCAATAGGCGCTGAGTGGGGTTACATGTGAACAATGTGCAAAGTGAAACCACTCCCCTAAGAAGTAGTAATTAAAAAGCTTCCCTTATGATATGAGTCAATTATTTTGGGTATTTTGATGACCGGTCAATCATCTCCTTTAATCTTGTTCTTTTTCCAACAAAATTCCTTGATATAGTTCTCAAAATGATACCCAAAATGAAGAAGAAAAGACAATAGTACAATTTTGTATGTACACTTTAGAAAAAAAAACTGATAGGAATCGCACTCACATTCACATGGAAATAGCAAACATGTATCTCACTTAATTGTGAGTTATCTCAGGAGATCTCAAGACCGCAGTATGGATGTCCTTATTCCATATGATTAGCTTTTAGGGATAATCCTCAGTTTCATAAGCCCCAAAAATAAAAGAACAAATGATGGTGCAAATACATTTTTTAAAATAAGTAAAATGTATTTTAATGTATCGCACTCGAACCATCCCGTCACTGACCGGCGATATCCGTTGTAGCTGTGTGCGGGCACATTGTGGCTCAGACGCATGCGCAGTTAGGGTCTGATCGCCCGCTGAGCGAAAACGCACAACAGCGATCAGATCTGAATTACCTCCAATGTTAGTGGTTGAAGCTGAGAATATGGTAATTGGTGCAGAAGACAAAAAGAGAGTTTGAACAAGTCTTTCACATATTAAAGATTCTCCAAATCCCAAAATTTAAATTTTCAGATAGGAAACATTGTTGTGTGTTAACTTTGGAGGATATTCCGCTGCAGCTATGATAAATTGTAAATTATTACCACACCACTCTATTAGAGACAGCTGACATGCCACTCCAATCTTTAGTACAGTGTCCTAATCAGGTCAGAAAGCCACAGGGACATTACTGGTATGGTAGTCTGTTTTATGAGAGTATTGTTGCTGAAATGGTTAACATTAATGACCCACAGTACTGATGTGTTGGCCTCAATTCTCACCAAGGCCCTAACTGTGTGGGGTTTGTATGTTATCTCTGTGTTGTCATGGGTTCCTACAGATGCTCTAGTTTTCTCCCACAATCCAAAAACGTACTTGATTCTACCTAAAGTTAACCATAGTATATGTGTCAATGTAATGTGATAGGGAATATAGATTACAAAAGAAAGTTTAAATTCAGCAACGGACCTATCAATTTCTATTTCATCTGAACCACACAATATCTAAAATAATGATATATCTTTACAAATATGGTACAATACAGTATATGTTTACTTTTGGTGAAAAAGGTTGGTCGTACACCACATATAAGACACAAAAATGGTAAAAAAAAACCTGCGCTGTAAGATGAAAAAAGAAGCGCTTTTTATGTGCTTATGTTTTATCTAGATTGATCAAAATAGATAAAACATAAGCACATAAAAAGTGCTTCTTTTTTCATCTTACAGCGCAGGGTTTTTTTTTATCATTTTTGTGTATTATAGTGTTTTAAGGAGTTAGGTGTGGTCCTTGTTTTAATTAACCAGCAGCTGAGTAAGGTGTTCCAGGGAGCGTACGTTTGGAATACAAATCTTTTCACAGTTTATATTCTGGTACACCACATATACTATACTGAATAGTAAGTTAATAAAAAAAGGTGTGAGAACCAAAGGGTCAGAAAGAACTGTGGCTTAGTAGTGCACTCACTTCACTCAACAAAAAGCATAATATACTCAACAAGAAAATACCTGTATATAGCAACAATAATAAAAATGAATTAAATCATAAAGTGTGACACAAGAAAAGTGTCCATTGCTCAAATAGAGCTAATTAGTAGGCAGAAATATCATACAGGGACATGCTTTTTAACAGCAGTTTCATCAGTGGTTAATATTAAAACAAGTAGAGTAGCATATACCAGCAAACAATTAACGTCAATGTTTCCAATTCAAGGTAATATGTACTTCAATGTTAAGGTGGGTACACACTAACAGATATATCTGCAGATCAATTGATCTGCAGATATATCTATGGACGGATCGGGCAGTGTGTTCAGCATACACACTGCTCGATCCGTCGGGGACTGACGTCATGAACTGGGCGGGCGTGTACACACGCCCGCCCAGTTCACCTGTCAATCACCGCCGGCCGCCGCAGCATGTGTACGGGCGGTCGGCCGACCGCCCCGTACACACACAGCGACGCACCAATATATCGGTAGATATATTGGCCGTCGGCTGTGCTGCGTGGCCGACGCGATACGTCTGTGAACGACGGAGTACACAGACGTATCGGCCTTACACACTGGCCGACGGTCCTGCGATATATCGACCAGTGTGTACGGGCCTTTACAATTATGTCTGCTAGCTCCCCAGGAAAGTATTCACAACATTTATTCTGTAGTAATTATTTAGTAATAGCATAAGCAGAAAAAGCAGAGATGGATAAGGTGATATCAGTTAAATCATATTACATTGTAACTATCAGAATAACTCTGTTTATGCTGTTAATATTACACTGAGAATTTAGCACTGTCTATATCAGGGGTGTTTCAACAAAGGAGGGGGCTTGTGTGCAAGCTCCAGGTGGGCCCCTCTCAGTGGCGGAACTAGCGAGTGGTGGGCCCAGGTGCGACAAAATGCTTTTGGGCCCCCCCCATCCCATCCAAGTCCACCCCCTCACCCCTGGAGAGGATCTGGTGAGGGGGACCTGCTCAGGGCCAGAGAAATGGATACCTAGCAACAGTGCCATAACTAGACATTTTAGCACTGTGTGCAAGAAACGGCATCGGAGCCCTACCCCTGCATGCAAAACAGGGGCAGTGCGCGCCGTAGGCGCGCGCAAAAATACATAGTGGCGTGGCTTCGTGGGGAAGGGGTGTGGCCACAAAATAATACCAATTCATAAAACGGTGCACAGTAGTCTCCATTATTCAAATTACGCCGCACAGTAGCACCACTACACCAGGTAGAGACCCTTTTACACCTTACAGCGGACAGATTCCTCTTTTTACACATTACGGCAGACAGCGTCCCCTTTTTACACATTACGGCAGACAGCGTCCCCCTTTTTACACATTACGGCAGACAGCGTGCACTTTTTACACATAACGGCAGACAGCGTCCCCTTTTTACACATAATGGCAGACAGCGTACCCTTGTTACACATAGCGGCAGACAGCGTACACTTTTTACAAATAACGGCAGACAGCGTGCCCTTGTTACACATAATGGCAGACAGCGTACCCTTGTTACACATAGTGGCAGACAGCGTACACTTTTTACACATAACGGCAGACAGCGTGCCCTTGTTAAACATAGCGGTAGACAGCGTACACTTTTTACACATAACGGCAGACAGCGTCCCCTTTTTACACATTACGGCAGACAGCGTGCCCTTGTTACACATTACGGCAGACAGCATCCCCCTTTTTACACATTACGGCAGGCAGATTCCCCCTCTTTACACATTGCAGCAGGCAGATTCCCCCTTTTTACACATCACGTCAGGCAGATTCCCCCTTTTTACACATTGCGGCAAAGATTCCCCCTTTTTACACATTACGGCAAAGATTCCCCCTTTTTACACATTACATCAGGCAGATTCCCCCTTTTTACACATTGCGTCAGGAAGATTCCCCTTTTTACACATTGCAGCAAGCAGATTCCCCCTTTTTACACATTGCGGCAAGCAGATTCCCCATTTTTACACATTGCGGCAGGCAGATTCCCCCTTTTTACACATTGCGGCAGGCAGATTCCCCATTTTTACACATTGCGGCAGGCAGATTCCCCCTTTTTACACATTACGGCAGACGAAAGAAAGAAAGAAAGAAAGAAAGAAAGAAGAATTATACTTACCCTCTCCGCTGGCTCAGGCTCCTCGGTGCAGCTTCTGACGATTCCCGGGCAGGAGAGAAGGAGGAGGAGGGAGGTGGAGGAGGGAGCCGCAGCAGCGCTGTGTTATTGGTGGAGGCGCTGCTGCTGCTGCCCCTCTGCTTCACTATAGGCTGTTCTCGGAAGACAGCCTATAGTGAAGCAGAGGGACAGCAGCAGCAGCGCCTCCACCAGTAACAAAGCGCTGCTGCGGCTCCCTCCTCCACCTCCCTCCTTCTCCTTTTCCCCCGTGGCCGCTGCAGTGCGCTCTTCTCCGGGCGGCTGCGTGCTGCGGGCAGTGGTTGCCCGCAGCACACAGCGGCATGTAATGAGTCAGTTTTGACTCATTACATGCTTTGGGCCCCTGGACAGAGGTGGGCCCCAGTGCAACGCACCAGTTGCACTGGCGGTAGTTCCGCTTCTGGGCCTCCTCCTCTTAGCACAGCAGTAGATGCTGGCATTATGCCCGAGTCTACTGCACATGCCTGGACTGCAGAAACATGTTCCGGAGTGTAAACCTCTACTTCGAATGCGTGGTGGCCATTTTGGTGGTGTTTTTCGCACTGCGGGTGCAGCTCCGACGTGGGACTCCGTGGAGACTATGTGGTAAATTAACAAAGGTTTTGATTACGGTATGGTTTTTGTTGTATGTAGCCAATATTTTTAATCTATTCAATAAAATTGAAGTTTTAAATATTTATATTAATAACCAAAGACCCTTTGGGTCTCTCTATTTTTTAGTGAGTATAGATTGTAAGCTCCACTGGGGAAGTGACTGAAGAGAATGGTCAAGGATTCTGTATAAAGTGCTACAGAATATATGTGTACACTGTTTAAATAACCAGTAGCAGGTTTTACCGGTATCCGGTTGATAGATAGACAGTGTCTAGTTAGACAGTCAATAGATAGACACCATATGTTAGACAGACATTATGTCGACAGAGTCAAAAGGTCGACAGGGTCAAAAGTAGACATGAAAAGGGTAGACAGTACAAAAGGTCGACAGGGTCAAAATGGTCAACATGAAAATGGTCAACAAAAAATAGACCAATGTTTTAAAAAAAAAGTAACATGTTTTTGAACTATTTCATACCTTCTTTATCCATGTCGGCATACAGTTGGTTATAAACCTTGTGGTGAGTGCAGCGAGCTACCGAGCCCAAAGCGTGGCGAGCGTATGCCTTTCTACAATTGGGGGTCCCAGATGACAAAACTATCCACACAAACCACAAAAATGCAAAAAACATGGTGTCTACCTTTTTTAGGTCGACCATTTTCATGTTGACCTTTTGACCCTGTGGACCTTTTGTACTGTCTACCTTTTTCATGTCGACCTTTTGACCCTGTCGACCTAATGTCTGTCCAACATATGATGTCTATCTATTGACTGTCTAACTAGACACTGTCTATCTTTTATACCACACCCGGTTTTACCTCCTCTCAGTAAAATCCGCACCTCCATTAAATACCTTGTAGCAGTGGTTCCCAAACTGTATGCCTAAGCACCCTGGGGTGCCTCAGGACACTAGCAGAGGTGCATTGGATTAGTGATCCAGGACCAATTCAAACTATTTTTGGTCAAAGTGATAGACAAAACCTGTGCTTGTGGCTGCCAATTATAAAATTTGAGGACAAGCAGAAGCAAATATTGTCCTGCACCTCACTAAAGAAACTAAGGATGACACATAAACATAAATTACTTATTGTTTTCTAAAATTCTCAAAGAAACTTTTGGCCTAGGGGTGCCGTGAAAATTTTTTGATACTCTAGGGCGCCATGATTAAAAAACTTTTGGGAACCAATACCTTGTAGTGACACTGGATTCCCATTGGAAGCTCTCCCTGCTATTCACAGCCAGACAGGCAGTCTCACGGTGAAGGTCTTTTCTCCACTTGGGACTTCTAGTGTGGACTGCACTTAGGAGAGAGAATACTTCCAGTGGGAAGCCGCTCCCCTGATTTAAAGGCAGTCCTATGTTAGGATGGGGGGGGGGGGGGATTGCCAGCCTGGATCTGCTTCTGTACTAATGTGATAGAAGTGTGGACTATGTGACATTTACACACTTGCACCATACACCTTTGGAGATATATCCACCTTTCTGCACACCTTTCTGCACTTCTTGTTTACAGTGGCATGTCCTGAGCACTGAGGGCAGGCATGCACCATATAATAGGAAGCATTGAATGAACTTCATAAAAGTTTGAATAATTAATATGATTCTAGCAGTTAAGAGTTGACAGAACATCATGAGAGATTAGAAGGTAAGAGTATTTATTCAATTCTATATTCAGCTTTCTTAATGCAGGCCTGACAAGTCAATCAGAGGAATATAAAATGTGAACAATTTAAAATAAAAAATAAAATATTACTAAATTGGGAGGGTGCCAAAACTTTTTTTGCATTTCACATTCTAACGCACATTCACATGCATTCATATTATTTTCATTGTTCTATGACTCATTCATCAGTGTGTATGTGCTGCCCACACATAACATTTTCAATGTCTTATTTCTATATTTGAATCACACATTGTATGGAAGGCTGCTTTGTGGATTTTATGCCTGTTCTTACATATATCGAGCTCAGGGCATTTGAATGGTAGATACAGTGGGGCAAAAAAGTATTTGGACAGCCACCGATTGTGCAAGTTGACCCACTTAAAAAGATGAGAGAGGTCTGTAATTTCCATCATAGGTACACTTCAACTGTGAGAGACAGAATCTGAAGGAAAAAAAAACAGGAAATCTCATTGGATGATTTTTAAACAATTTACTTGTATATTCTTGTGGAAAATAAATATTTGGACACCTACCAAGCAGCAAGATTTCTGGCTCTCATAGACCTGTTACTTCTTCTTTAAGAAGCTCTTCTATCCTCCACTCGTTACCTGTATTAATGGCACCTGTTTGAACTGGTTATCTGTATAAAAGACACCTGTCCACACCCTCAAACAGTCAGACTGCTACCTCTCCACCATGGCCAAGACCTGAGAGCTGTCTAAGGACACCAGGGACAAAATTGTAAAGCTGCACAAGGCTGGAATGAGCTACTTGACAATAGGCAAGCAGCTTGGTGAGAAGAGATCAACTGTTGGCGCAATTATTAAAAAATGGAAGAAAAACAAGATCACTGACAATCTTCCTTGACCTGGGGCTCCATGCAAGATCTCACCTCGTGGGGTATCAATTATCTTGAGAACAGTGAGGAATCAGCCCAGAACTACACGGGGGGACCTGGTTAATGACCTCAAGAGAGCTGGGACCACAGTCACAAAGGTTACCATTAGTAACACACTATGTCGTCATGGATTGAAATCCTGCAGTACCCGAAAGGTCCCCCTGCTTAAGCCATCACATGTTCAGGCCCATCTAAAGTTTGCCATTGACCATCTGGATGATCCAGTGGATGATTGGGAGAATGTAATGTGGTCAGATGAGAGCAAAATCAAACTTTTTGATATAAACTCCACTCGCCGTGTTTGGAGGGAGAAGAATGATGAATGGCATCCCAAGAACACCATACCCACTGTGAAGCATGGGGGTGGAAACATCATGCTTTGGGGCTGCTTTTCTGCAAAGGGGATAGGACGACTGATCCGTATTAAGGAGAGGATGAATGGGGCCATGTATCGTGAGATTTTGGGCAAAAACCTCCTTCCCTCAGTAAGAGCATTGAAGATGGAATGTGGCTGGGTCTTCCAGCATGACAATGACCCAAAACACACCACCCGGGCAACTAAGGAGTGGCTCTGTAAGAAGCATTTCAAGGTCCTGGAGTGGCCTAGCCAGTCTCCAGACCTCAACCCAAAAGAAAATCTATGGAGGCAGTTGAAAATCCATGTTGCCTGGCGACAGACCCAAAACATGACAGATCTAGAGAAGATCTGCATGGAAGAGTGGGCCAAAATACCTGCTACAGTGTCTGCAAACCTGGTCAAGAACTATAGGAAACGTTTGACCTCTGTAATTGCCAACCTAGGTTATATTACAAAATATTGAGTTAAACTTTTTGAATAACCAAATAAATTGTTTAAAAATCATACAATGTGATTTCCTATTTTTTTTCAGATTCTATCTCTCACAGTTGAAGTGTACCTATGATGGAAATTACAGACCTCTCTCATCTTTTTAAGTGGATCAACTTGCACAATCGGTGGCTGAGCAAATACTTTTTTGCCCCACTTGTAACTAAACAACTATAAACATTTCAAAAACAGTCTTCATGGGGGGCGTGGCTTATCTGCAGACCTGAGCAGACGTGTCCCACTGGAGCTCCTGCCTTAGGCACATATATAATACTATCCTGCTGCTCCCTGGTGACTTTGGGGACCTATCTGTGCCAGCTGGGGTCTTCCTGTATCAGGCAGTGAGGTCCGCGGAGCCGGCGGGTGTCCCCTGCACCCGTGCGGGTTGCGGCCTTTTGACCCAGGAGAAGCCGGGACCTCAATTTTAGTGCTGCCCCAGAGGAGGAGGTCTCTTGTGGCTGGAGTCCGGCGCGGAGGGTGCCACCCCCTCTGTGCTTGGATACCCTTTCCGACACCTTCTACCCTGTTTCTCTGAGAGGAGGTGAGTGCTGCCCGCTGCCCCCTTACCTCGGACGGACGCCCGCCGATCATCGCGGTCATGCTGAGGAGAGCCGTGAGCGGGTGGACTCTGCCACTCTCTCCCGCTGCAACTGCCTCATCCGCTGATCGGACTGGGGGATCCCGGCCTCCGCACTATGCCCGCCGCTGTACTCACTCCTGGCTGATCTGTTAGTGGTCTCCGGGGGCCTGGGCGGCTGAGGGTTTCCACAAGGGTCTGGCGGCGCCATCTTGCTTACTGCAGTGCGCCCACACGTGGACCCCTCACTGTGTGTGCTGGGTGGCAGCTCGGCCCTGCTTCTGCCGCTGCTTGGGGGAGCCCTTTGGTGCCTATATCTCCCTGGCACTGTCTGGGGCTGCTCCAGCTGTAGTAAAAGAAATGTTTTATTAATATTTAATAATAAAATAATAATAATAAATAGCAACAGCGAGTTGTGTCCTGCCCACTGCTGGGAGTGCTGATTCCTGACCCAGGGGGCGAGGCTGGCGTGCTCGTGGACTGCGGCCCACGATCACCACCGGAGCCGGGATCTAGATTGGAAGCTCCGGCCGTGGCCCGCGTGGGGTCATCCTTGCCTGCGGTGCGGTGTGCACCGGAGTGCACTGCGCAACCGTACCAGTGCCTGGTGGCCCTACTCACCTAATCACCTGCTATTATACACTCAAGCTCCTCAAAGACCCCTTCTGCAAGTAGTCTATACCTCTTTACCTATACATATCTTGCCCGTCAGTGCTCTGGTTGTGACTTTCGTTACAGTTTTATAGACTTCCTACCCGTTCTCCCTGTGTCTATTATTATGGACAAATTCATGTCTAAAACTCTACGTAATCCACGGGGTGCCCAGACGGGTAAAGGCAAAAATCATGAAAGCTCCACTAACAGTGCTCCTGTTTCCCGGACATATAGTCAGGGTTCAAGTACTAGGGGACAATCACAACCTGCACCAGCTATGGAATCATCCAAGTCCTTCTCTTCGAGTGAAATCACAAATATACTCTCATCTCTGCTGGTTAAAAAACTGGCGCCCCTAAAGGATTCTTTGGATTCGGCACTCACGCAACTCACAGCTCATGATCAACGTATATCCGAAGCTGAACAGAGAATTTCTGATCTAGAGGACGTCTTATCTGCGGCTAAGTCGGCCCAGGTGGAACACGATAAGCTGATGGTGTCCCTACAAGACAAGTTAGAAGATTTGGAAAATCGGAATAGAAGAAATAATATACATCTGGTGGGTTTGCCAGAATCTGTGAAGCCATCCGATCTTATGAAACTGGTTTCCCAATGGTTGCCAAGGGAACTGGGTTACGTCTCGGACTTGGTCTCCATTCTGGTTGAACGTGTCCATCGGATTGATCCTGACCGTCAGACCAGTCGAGATAGACCCAGACCGGTCATTATGAGAATTCTTAACTACGCCGACAAAGTCCGTTTGATGGAAGCCTATCGGAAATGTACTGATCTCGGTACCAAGACTCCAAGATCTTACTATTTCAGGACTTTTGTTATCTAGTTGCTGCAAAATGACGCAAGTTTTCACCTCTTTGTAAACATCTATTTGAACTTGGTCACCGATTTGCATTGTTATATCTGGCCAAGCTGAGAATCACCCATGTTGGCAAATCCTACCTCTTTGAATTTGCACAAGAGGACAGAAACTTTGTGAACTCTTTGGATAAGACTCTACTTTCTGGCATGGGTGATAAGGACTGACCCTTTATATCCTTTTCCAGTTGGTTAATTGTCACCTTTGGCTTGTCCATTCACGATACAGATGGATAATGCTTTTCTGTTTGTTATATTGATTTGGTTATATTTCTACACTGTGAGGTTAGTTTGTTGCTGCAGCTGGAGTTTGATACCAGCTGTTGTACAACGGTTTTGTACCTGTTATGCTCTTCTGTTCTCTCCTCCATACTTCTTTTCTCTCCTGCTACCACCTTTTCTATTCTCTTTCTGGCTGTCTTACCTCCCCCCTCTCCCCCTTATCTCGTCTTTTGATGTGTTACTTCAGATTATGGTGCCCTTGGATTCTATGTTTGAGGATATCCTTCTCATATGTGTTACTGTTTTTCTTTTGGTTGCTGACGGAACTTCATAAGGCACTCACATGGGTTCTTAAAATGTTGAAACTGTTTTGTACCTTGGTTTATAACTGTATTACTATACACACACAATCTTCCCAAATTTTGATAGGAATGTACGTAATTCTATGTCTTTGTTATTTTGCATCACTGATCCATTACAGCCCGCTCGCTGGGACGGGCTGGGATCAACTATCGGATGAATGCCGTTAACCAGATAATACAATCACGATTCAACTTAGTGTCATGGAATGTTGAGGGACTCAATACCCCTATTAAACAGAAAAAGGTCCTTACCTATTTGAAACGGCTGAAACCCGATATAGTGTTATTGCAGGAAACTCATTGGAAGATCTCGTGATACGTGGGTGGGAGAATATAGAACGGCTTCTTTCACATCCAAACGCAGAGGCGTCCTGACCATCCTCAATTAGTCACCTCCCGCTACTATTTTATATAGCTTGGTTGATCAAGAGGGTAGATTTCTTTTCTTGAAACTAAAAATACTGAATACGATCTACACGGTGGCCAATATTTATGCCCCTAATGGCCATAACGCATCCTTTTTTTCTGATATATACTCGAAATTGCAGGGTTGGCCAGAGGGAGAAATTGTTTTGGGAGGTGACTTTAATTGTATGCAATTGACTGGTCTAGACAAGACGTCAACACCCAGCATGCCTACTGTTGCCACTCCAACCTCACTCACACTCCTCACTTCTTCCTTACGACTATCTGACCCATGGAGAATTCGTAACCCAGACGCTCGCGAATGCACCTTCTACTCCCACCCTCACCACTCCTCCTCTAGATTAGATTTTTTGTTAATTACTGATTCTCTTCTGCATCATGTTGTAGATGCTAAGATAGAACCCATTTCACTCTCGGACCATGCCCCAATTTGGATCTCGATCACCTTAGATACTCCTTTGCCTAGATCCTATAATTGGCATTTCCCTGCTTATCTGGAATATTCCTCAGACTTCAGTCAATTTCTTACCTGGGCCTTCCTTAACTATGTACATGATAATAAAATTCATATTGATGATATCAATTTGTTTTGGTCCGCTTCCAAACCAGTTGTCCGTGGACAAATCCTAGAATATGTTTCCAGAAAACGCAGGCAATTAAGCGCCCAGTTGCATGATCTGAGCAAAGCTTTGACGACAACATATGACGCCATGGTATTACATGACTCTCCAGAAAATAGGCAGGCTTACGCTGACGCAAAACACCTTTATGACGCGTTATACACTGAACAAGCTAAGTTTTCCTATGATGTTCAACTAAACAAATTTTTCCGTGGTGGTAACAAGTCGGGCAAACTGTTGCCTAACTTTGATCATCTACAGCCCCTTCTCACATAACTCACTTACACACAGACTCAACTTCTTCAACTATGGACACGCACACCATATCTGAAACCTTCTTACACTATTATAAAAATTTATATGCAGCACCTATAGATAACCCCACTGAGGGTATGGTGTTTCTGGAAAAAGCAAGCTTACCCACATTAACGGAGGAGGAACGGGCGTCGTTGACAGGCCCAGTAACGGAATCGGAATTGTTATATTTGATTAAATCTCTTTTTAATGGAAAAACGCAAGGCCCGGATGGGTTTGGGGCAGAATATTACAAAATGCTAGCTCCTCATCTGCTGCCTTATTTGCTAACACTGTTTAATTCATTATTGCAAGGTTCCTCTCCCCCTTCGGGATTCACCGAAGCTAGAATAGTAGTATTTCCAAAACGAGGCAAAGACCCTGCATATGTCCAGTCTTATTGTCCTATATCCCTTCTAAACCAGGACCTAAAACTATTCACCAAGTTATTGGCCGCTCGTCTCCAATTAATATTACAATGTATCTTACATCCTGCCCAAACTGGGTTTGTAAAAACTAGAACTTCAGTACATAATGTACGTACCCTGATTGCAGCAATACATAGTGTTGACGGCTCCACAACGTCTAAAGCGCTAGTGGTCAGTTGCGACGCTAATAAAGCATTCGACCGGGTATCATGGGCACACTTGCTTAGAATCTTCCACACTCAACAATTTGGAGTGGAGTTTATTAAAGTATTTAATATGATTTATTCTAATCCACAGGCACACCTCACTATTAATGAACTGAACACATCCGCCTTCTCTTTACATAGGGGTACCCACCAGGGTTGCCCTCTCTCTCCCCTACTTTTTAATTTGGCCCTTGACCCGTTAATACGCACCTGCATGTAAGATGTTACCTGGGAAGGGATAAAAATTGGCTCACAATCAGTGAAAGTATCGGCTTTTGCTAATGATCTGTTACTTTATTTTGACAAACCAATAAAGGCGTTCCCCTCTCTATTGGCCATACTCAATGATTTCCATTTGATCTCGGGCTTTCTAATCAACTTTGATAAAACTGAAGCATTGGCTCTGGGCCCCAAAGCTACACAAAATTGGGGCTCCCGATTTCCTTTTAAATGGGCTGCTGGCTTTATACCCTACTTAAGCTTACGTTTTTCATCCAAACTAACCGATCTACACGCACTAAACTTTTCACGCTCTATTAATAAAATGATGGATGGTTTCACACGTTGGCAAAGCTTACCAATTTCATATCTAGGTAGATGCCACTTATACAAAATTATTTCCTTCCCCCACCTACTGTATCCGATCCAAATGCTTCCATTTCTTCTAACTAAACATAATATCTAAACAATTAATAAATCTCTCACTACTTTTATTTGGGAGAATAAACACCCATGCATAGCCCTTTTTAAATTGAAACAACCAACTACTCTGGGAGGTGTGGATTTACTATGCCCAGAAGATTACTCTCTGGCCGCTAATTACTTATATGCTATTGACTGGGTTGAGGGCTCTGCTAACTATGTTAATATGTCACTAGAACAATCTATGCTACCTCATGGTACCCTGCCTTTCATATTGCATTTTTCTGACCCCTTTACATTGACATCCTTCCGTACAAACCCATTATTGGTCTCTCCGTGCAAAGTATGGACTCATATACGAAAACGCATGGGACTTACAACGACCTGCTCCTTATTCCAACCACTATTGCATAATCCAGACTTTCAAGATGGGGAGACCGATGCGATTATCAAAAATTGGTTCTCTCACGGCCTGCGTTTGGTATATCAACTGTTAAATGTCACCTGTACTTAAGTACTCACTCTGTCTCAATTGAAACTCAAATTTCCGAACCTCCATATACCGCTTTTTGCTTATTTTCAAGTCCGCAGTTTTGCAACGCGATTGATATCATGCTTACGACCAGCGGACTACAATTTTCCCCTAGACGTCCAATTGCGACTAACTCCTCATTCTCCTTATCCCACATCCTTTATTTATGCATACACCAGACGTAAGATAGATCTAACTTGTCAAACTACGGGCCTAGCTAAATGGACAGATACCTTGCCGGGAACACCCATAAGATGGCGCCGCAGATGGCTGCCTCGGAGCAGTGGAGCTCCACCAAACTCTCTACTCTCAGACCCTCCTGTCTCCCCCAGCCCTTGTTTACCCTCCCTGCAAAAGGAATAACTAAGCTCAGCAGAGATGTCCTCCTGAGCTGGAGCTTCCCCAGAGAAGCTGACGGGCGGATCGGCGGCCCTCGCAGCCTGTGCTGCCATTGCTGCCCTGGTTGCTGTTGAGCCAGGAGAGGTAGCAGGCCAAGCGGCGGCCAAGGCCCCCGGGAACTCGTGCTGCAGCGTGCGGGCGGATCGGCTCCCCCGGCGAGGTGTTCGGAGAGCCGGTGAAGATGGCAGGCCATGGCCGCGACACGGCCCAGCTGCGGCCCCTGCAGCGCACAACATCCAGGCTGCTCGGGTGGCCCCCAGATGACCCTGCTCCCGGCGATCCCCAACACAGCCCCCCACAGGCGGCCGCGCTGCTCTTCTCCCGGCTAAGCTCAGTGGCTCCCACTACAGTGGATCCCCTGCACGGCCACCAGCGCTCGGCCCTGCTGCTCACCTCCCATCTATGCCCGGCGGCTCCCGCATCAGAGGATCTCCCGCACGGCCACCAACATCCGGCCCTGCAGCTCACGTCCCTAAGCCCGGCGGCTCCCGCTGTACATGATCCTCCATGCAGCCCCCCAGCGCCTTGCCCTGCTGACCACCTCCTGGCTAAGCCCATCGGAGCCACCGGCGGGTGGATCGGCAGCTCCCGCTGCAGAGGATACTGGCGACCACACAGCACAGCACACAGCCCACTCCAGTGGAAAGTCCGAACATCATCCCCGACGAACCGTCCGGAGAGGCGGCGGAGCAGTGATCCCCCTGCAAGCCAAGACTCCTTGGCCAATCTGGCCCTCAGGTAACCCAGCACTTGGCGACCCCTCATGCGGCCTCCAGTGGAGGAACTGCAGGCATGGTAGTGAGAGCCCTACCCCTTGCGCTTCCCCAGCCAACACGGACAGCATGTATTCCCTGGTGAGTCAAGGCTTTGTACCAGTCCAGCTGCACCCCCAATCTAGCAGCCAAAACAGGCTCCAGCCTTCTGCGGACCTGGCCACGGCCCCCCCTTGCCATGGAGCTTCACCCGGCCAACACGGTCAATGCCCCAGTGAGTCCTGGCACATGCCAGCATGACAGCAGCACCCAGATGCAGCAGCGCCACCCCCTCCGCACCACCCAGGCCAGATGTCACTACCTCCCGTTGCCCATGCAGAAGATCCCACAGAGGTGCACTCCGCGGCTGCGCAGACAGAGGCGACACCCGGGTCAGTAGAGGAGGGCCCAAATGCTGCAGCGACTACAGCCCCCAAGTAGACAATCCCTGCACGAATGTCCTGGCGAGTGCCCCAGTGGCACGCGACCCCCGTCACTGCCATGGAAGTCCAAACATCGGCCCTCGCAGGAGACCTTGGGTTAGAATGAGAGGCAGTCGCGCGGGTACCTGTGTGAAGTGGCGGCGGAAGGGGCACCGGTCAGCACTCCCTGCGATCCTGCTCTCAAACATGCGCTCACTAGCGAACAAGCTCGACGAACTGTCCCTCTTCCTGGGCAGTGCGTGGTCAGGCATTTCTGGGTCGTCGGTCCTTTGCTTCACGGAGACGTGGCTGGATGATCTCATTACCGACCCCCCAGTGTCCCTGCCGGGCTTTGGTCTCACAGAGCCGACCGCTCCAAGGAACTCTCTGGAAAACTGAAAGGTGGTGGCATCTGTTTCTACATCAACGAAAGGTGGTGCACCAATGTCACGATCCTAGGCAAATCATGCAGCCCCCACCTGGAGATGTTATGTATCAACTGCAACCCCTTCTACTCCCCCCGGGAATTTGCCTCAATAGTCCTTGTGGGAGTGTACATCCCCCCGCAAGCCTGCGCTAATGAAGCCCTGCATCACCTGACCGCCTGCATATCGAACATAGAGCAAAAACACCCGGACTCTCTGCTTCTCGTGCTGGGCGACTTCAACAGGACAAACCTAAGTCAGGAACTACCCAAGTTCAAACAACAAGTGGCATGCCCCACCAGGGAAGGGCGCATCCTGGACCACTGCTACACCACCCTCAAGTCTGCCTTCCGTGCCGCTCTTGGTCTATCTGACCACTGCCTTGTCCACCTTCTCCCCACATATACACAGAAGCTGAAGGCAGCTGTGGTCAGAACGGTCAAGAAATGGACCAACGAGGCTAAGCTGGAGCTCCAGGCCTGCTTCGACTGCATGGACTGGGAGGTCTTCGAAGCTTCAGCAACCGATCTGAACGATCTGACTGATACCATAACATCCTATATCAGATTCTGCAAGGACACGTGTATTCCTACCAAGACCTATCGCACCTACAACAACAACAAACCATGGTTCAACACCCAGCTCAGGCATCTTCGCCGGGCCTAAGAGAAGGCATACAGCAGTGGCGACAGAGCACTATTCAACCACGCTAGGAACTCACTAACGAAAGGAATCAGGCTGGCTAAAAAGCAGTTCTCGGACAAGCTGGCAAACGATCTCTCAACCAACGACCCCGTATCCGTTTGGAAAGGATTGCAGGCCATCACCAACTACAAGAAACCACCAAAGCACTCTGCCATGCACCAGGAGCTAACAGATGAGCTGAACCTCTTCTATTGCAGGTTTGACAAAAACGACCCCTGCGAACCAAACCACCTCCCCCCTACTGATCTCCCCTCCAGTTGCCAACCTCAGGTATTGCAGATTGCCAGCGAGGAGGTGGAGGAGATGCTCAAGAGGGTCAAACCCAGTACAGCTCCGTGTTCTGACGGAGTGTCGCCCTCCACCCTGAGATCATGCGCTGGTCAGCTTGCCCCCATATTCGCCAGGATATTTAACAAATCTCTACAACTGCGCAAAGTACCCTCCTGCCTCAAAAGCTCCACAATTGTTCCGGTCCCAAAGAAACCTACCATCACAAGCCTAAATGACTACAGGCTGATAGTGTTCGAGCGCCTGGTACTGAACCACCTAATAGTTGTGAACGGCCCCCAATTAGACCCCCTTCAGTTTGCCTATTGAGCGAATCGGTGCGTTGAGGACACTATCAACCTGGCCCTGCACTACAATCTGCAGCATCTGGATGCGCCCGGTACCTATACGAGGGTCCTGTTTGTCGACTTCAGCTCAGCCTTCAACACAAACGTCCCCAGCATTCTCTACCCCAAACTTCTCCGCCAAAGGGTCCCAAAATCTACCTGTTCCTGCATTGTTGACTTTCTGACAGATAGAAAACAGGTGGTCAAAGTGGGAGAATTCTCCTCCGAAGCAATGTCCATTAGTACTGGGGCCCCTCAGGGCTGTGTCCTCTCACCCCTGCTCTTATCTCTGTATACCAATGACTGCTCATCCGAGTCACAGTCAGTTAAGATCATAAAATTTGCTGATGACACCACCGTCATCGGCCTCATAAAAGAGGGGAACGAATCGGCGTACAGACAGGAAGTGGACCGGCTGGCCCGGTGGTGTAGCTGCAACAACCTCAAGCTCAACCCACTCAAAACTGTTGAGATAGTAGTGGGCTTTAGGAAGAAGCCAGATGGAGTTCCCCCACTAATCATAGCTGACAGCGTGGTGTCGCTAGTGGTCTCCTTCAAGTTCCTGGGGACCACAATCTCCCAAGATCTCAAATGGGAGCTCAATGCAAAGGCCATCATTGGAAAGGCGCAGCAGAGGCTGTTCTTCCTAAGGCAACTTAAGAAGTTCAATATCCCACAGAAGCTCCTGCTCCTCTTTTACTCTGCAATCGTAGAATCTGTGCTGTGCTCCTCGATAATCATCTGGTATAGTTCCGCCAGCGAGAGAGATAAACACAGGCTCCAAAGAGTGGTAAGGTCAGCTGAGAAGATCATCGGAGCGGACCTTCCTCCTGTCCATGATCTGTATCTGTCCAGAGCCAAAAAACAGGCAACTAGAATATTTAAGGACCCTCTTCACCCTAGCCATGGCATGCTCAACCTGCTGCCATCTGGCAGACGATACAGGGCCATTCCCACCAGATCCAACAGAAGCCTCAAAAGCTTCTTTCCTCAAGCAGTCCACCTGCTGAACTCCTGACCATCCAACCATCTGGTAGACCGCCCAGTTGCTCTACTGTATTTCTCTGCATGTAATGATCACTCTGTTCCCTATGGTTCCTTTATCTAAAGACTGCACATGTCCCTCCTTCCTGTTTACTTGTTCCCTTTGTGTCTGCTGCACTGTAAACCGAAAACAAATTCCTAGTATAAGCAAGTATACCTGGCCAATAAAGCTGATTCTGATTCTGATACTATAATACGCTGGCATTTATTACTTAATAAATGTTTGGTTTCTTGTTCCTATGCAGTAATGCATTTAAAATTTTTGTATAGGGCTTACTGCACTCCTCGCCTTAGATTTCCTACGGGCATCTCTGATAACTCTCAATGTTTTAAATGTTCTTCACCTGATACCAATATTATCCATTGCCTCTGGTCATGCCCTGTAATACAATTGTTCTGGAAAGATGTTTGTAATTACATTACAACGACTCTGAATATTTCTTTCACAGCTACTTTAATTTGGGCTTTCTGGAACCAGTATGATCCTGACTGTCTTTCACTGTCTCCGGGTAACAAACTGTTATTAGTGCGGATTGCGGCAGCTACAAAAAAGACCATAATGTTACAATGGATACATAGAACCCCTATACCCATATCTCTTCTGCTCCCTAGATTGACATATCTTTATCAAATGGACTGGATAGAATGCTCTCTCAGAGTAGAATCCAACTCTTCCATGTTCTTTGCAATATGGTTGCCCTATATAGTAACCCTATCACAGCCAACATACGTAAAGTAGTTAAATATACTACATGGTACAATACTGAGGTTTTCACGAGGGTATCACCGCCCTTTTAGCCTCAGCTCTCATAATCTCTTGACCACACTGTTAGACTTCTTAATGTCACCAGGGGATAATCACTCCCCATTTTTTACACTTTGAGCTACTCTATTTATTCCTTTGCTTTCTTATATGATCTGTGATGAACGACTGTTATGATGTACATTCCTACATGTCATTATGATTATTGCTATCCCTATATTTTTCTATTGTCAATATCTTACAATTGTTGTGGAAATATGTGTGTATTTCTTTCTTACTCAATAAACATATTTGAAAAAAAATAGTCTTCATGTATCCTGTGTCTATGTATTTATTTATTAGCAGTTTCTTATATAGTGCAGCATATTCCGTTGCGCTTTACAATTATAACAACAGTAACAGAAAAAAACTGTGTAAAAACAGACAGACATACAAAAGTAATATAAAGCATCCTACCAGAAAAGGCAATTTAATACACACTATAGGCAGAAGATATGTATATGTAGGGTACAAATATGATCTTTTGGTTCTTGTGTTGTATTCACTATTTTTCTAAGTGGAACAATCATGGAATTACATTGATAAAAGCAATAAAAATAAATAGTGGAAGCAGGGGCATAGACAGAACTTTTGGGCCCCATAGTAACATCTTTGAAGGACCTTCCTACGCTTCTAGACACTACTCTCTCTGAAGCAATTCTTCATTTAAATACCAACAGTAGTGCCCTAGTTCCTTTTATGCCCCATGGTAGAGCACTAGTTCACATTATACAACACAGTGCCCCCAGTCCATATTTTACTACACTGTCACTTAGGCTACAGCCATGAATGGATGATTGCACCAAACAACAGATTTCTTAGGCAGTCCTATCCATAATGTAATCGTAATCTTTAAATTCTTACATTTTACTAACATTTATCTTAGAGTGAACATAATTTATAGTAAAAATATCATAATTTTTAGATGAATGTGCTTAGTAATTGAATAAATGACTGTACATATTTACTTTAAAATTAATTATGTAAAAATCAAATATAAAATGGTGAAATTTACCCATTTGTAATATTATTTAAATTTCTTAAATTTACTATTTTCATTTATAATATGAGTGCTCACTGCATTAGTGTTCCTAGGTTAATAACTTTTGTGTATAGCAGCCTAGAATGAAAGGTTTCAGTAGTTCAAGGTCATTTAATCTTTTGGTCTTTGCTATGTGAGGTTTGCTGATGATATCCACATTTTTTACTCTTATTTCAAATTTGCCAATTAAACTACTGAAAGATATGGGGGAAATTTGGCAGCAGATCCAGTGAAAGTCTACTAAACATCAAACACGCAATTTTGATAAAACATTTTTCTGTTGAACAACTATTATCTCTTAGACTTTAGATTAGGCTATCGCAGGTTTAATATGAAATAAATTTTGCACTGCAGAAACTGATATCGATGTATGCATATTGAGCGGAAATTTGCATCAATTATTTCTTTATAACTGACATATCTGAAGATCACACCTATTTGTGGTATATCCAACACTCAAATGTTAAATGCTTTAAAAAATAGTTTTTAAACAGTCCAATACATTGCTAAAATTACATGACATTTAAAAGTAACATGAATAAATAATGCATGCATGTTTCTGACAATATGTTGCTGTTGATAGCCCAACACATCTGGAATTTGCTTCCAGCAGTGTATTTAATAGTTCTACTTAAAATCTTATTCCAGTTGTATTTTTCACTCCATGGATTCTTCCCAGTAATGCCCTTTTGCAACCTCCCCATCACCCCAAGCATATGTGACGTTGTAATGCCACAGAAGAGGATATTGGGAGCAGGAAGCTGGGTGCTTTTCAAGGCACTTCAGAAGCCATAGACAGGTTCCACCAGGACAGTAATGGTGCCCTTCCCCCACTACATAATGCCATCGTTATGGCATTATGTAGTGGGTGTTATGGCGTTATGTGCATCATCAGGGAAGATAAGCAGAAAGAGAACTTTTTCTTCTTGCTCTCTCCCATATTGCATTGCGTCTCACAGCCCCTTTCGCAAAGGTTAAAGATGGCAGTGGGCTCTGTTAACTCCTCGCTGGGACAGACATTTAGCACTAGGTCTGTCCCGAAACCCCAAAAATATAAATATGGTGACAAAAGGAAAGTGAAAGGCGGCAATGTTTTTATACTATGTCACTTTAAGCTGTCCATTTTAAGAGAGCCCTAGAGAGTCTTTTTAACATATTATCCAAGGGGATATTTTTATTCATTTGATTTGTAGTACTATATGGATGGTTTCTGACTAGTTTTATTGGTAGAAGAATATCCTAAGACAGCTATTTAAAGAAACCTTTATGTGCATCCAACAAGAGTTCATTGAGTAAGCTATTTTCCCATTTCAAGCTGGGCTCCACACCATCATCGGATGGTGTGTATTATCCATTCCCATCTAACTATCAAACTCTGAAGGGGTAATCAAAGACCATTTAGTGTCTTCACAAAGATTTTATTGTGTAACAATATATATCCATAGGCATAGCCAGATTAATGTCAGGTACACACTAGAGCGACAGGGATTCATTCTGATGTCGGAACAAATCCCCGTCAGCATAGAATTTGTGTACATACGGGGGCGATGCTAATGCAGGGCAGAACAAACATGTTCCGTCCTTCATTAGAATACTACAGGATGCTAGCGGCAATGCTTGGTTGGACATGCAGCACATTCAACAAAGCATCCATTGCTAGAGTCCGCGGGAGCATGCAATCCCATACACACTCAGTGATGTAGGCAATATGTTGTTATAAAACAGCATATTGTGCCGACATTGCTCTAATGTGTACCGTTTAAGGGGGGCACAGGGGATACTGTACCCTGGGGACCCCTTTGTCAGTGCCAGAGCATTCTGACATCACTGGCTCTCTCTCTTGTGCAGCAGCAGAACGAGGCAGACAGAAGGCGAGAAAGGCAGCATGCATTGCAGGCAGAGACACAGGAGTATCAGGTTTCATGACCTACTGATGGAACTTCCCAACCAGAGGAGAGATAACAGGGCAGAGAGAGCTATAAGTGATGCAGATTCTCCTCCTCACCTGTATTGAAATATACACACCGAACAAAATCATTCAACGATGCGTGACGTGAAGTTGTGTGTAGATGGTGACACTAAAACTACTAGATGATCATTATGAATGTCTGAGGTATTGATTGCCATGAGCCACTGCTGTGGCTCATTCCTGTTCACATTCTGTTTATGTATTTTATGTTATATTTCTGTTTGCATGCCAGGTTTTCTCATGTACTTGTTTAGAGTTCTGTTGCGGGCCGCCCTTGGTAAGTCTGTGTAACTGCAGCCTGTTTACTATATGTGTGGCCTGTGCAGCCTCACCTGTCAGATAATTAGGCCATTATGTGGTGAGTCTGTGTAACTGCAGCCTGTCTCTTGTATGTGTGGCTTGTTCTGTCTCACCTGTAAGTTATTTAGGCCATTACCTTGTGTCTGGTTTCCAGCCATCCTGATTGGGGCATGCTTCCTTTATTACCCAGCCTGCCTTTCACCTGTATGCACTAGTGCCTGGTCTCTATCCTATAGTGTTAAATCTTGAACTTGTACAGTTGGTGCCATTGCATTACTTGAGATTCCTGGTCCTGTTTGAATCTTTTGTGTCCAGTCCTGCCAGAATTGGGAGCACATTAGCCTTGTTACCTGAGTTCCTGATTCTATGTGTTAGACCTTGCCTGGAAGTAGTATCAGACAGCTCCGGTTGTTCCTGCTTTGTCTTGCTCTGTCTTGCCTAGTCTGGAATCCAGGAGACTCCTGCAGTTAAGTGTTCTTGTTGTTTACATTTTGCTTTACACTGCCTTGATCTTTAGGAACTCATTGCTTTATGATTTATTATCCATTCCATCCTGTGCATTGTTATAGATATATATACAGTTTAGTTGCTTAAAACATCTTAACGCATTGTTGCCATACAGTTTGTAGCTTTTACAATCACTCGTATATTTAGTGTCATTGCTTTCAACACTCTGTGCAATTTGATACATGTGATTAGGTTGTGTTTAGAACTCTCTCCTTGGGCTGTGCCTAGGTTCCGATGTGGGGAGTTCGGCGGCCGCGCCACACATAATCTGTTCATAATCCTTCTGTATTCTTTCCCGTTGGTAGTCTTGCAGGTTTTAGTTAGCTTTCCCCTTACTCACTCGCAGTCTTGGTTGGTGCCTTGTTACCCCATAAGACCTGGGGGTGTCGGAGTCTGGGCGGACCTAATTCACCCATTCAAACGCGGCTGCTAAAGGCAGAAGACTAGCTCTGCAGGCAACATCCAACCACTGGGAGGAGTAATGGAGTCAGGTTTAGAGTAGGTGTAGCTGCAGTTACTCATTTCCAGCCACAGCTCCACACGTGAGATCTGGAACTCCCTAGTTGCCACCCAGTCTCCAGAGTTCAAGATACTTATTTCCTAACATTAATACAATGCAAATTTGATGAGATATTGTTTATTTATTATGTGGAATTATAGGTCATACATGTGATGTGACAGAATGGCAAAAGGGAGCCATTTTATTTGGATGAGAGCATGGCCATAGCCTGGAGGAGGTGGCGGTGTTTGTTGGTGTGCCCTAAAGAAAGTTAGCAGTATCCATCTACAGTGGTAGAAGCATTTACATAAAGAATCTCAGCAGCGGAAAGTGGCCAAAAGCTGATCATAACAAATCAGGACCATAGGTATTTAGGGCACCTAGCAACCACCAACTGGTTCCAAGCACATCAGGAACTGCTCCAACAGTACAATGCCAGACCCAGCCAAACAGTATCAGATTGAACACCACGGTGTTACCTGCATGGATTATGAATTTTCAGTCATATAGCCCAGGTTAACAACCATCCAAAAGAAACAGCATCTGACATAGTTCAAACAGCATTGTCACTGGACTATTGAACAGTGGAGACGCATCATATGGTTTAATGAATGTAGATTTTGCTTATAAACCAATGATGGCTGCTCCAGAGTCACAAGTAGGGTTAGGGAAGCGTTCCATCCAGACTGTGTCCAACAAGCTGTGCAGAAAGGAGGTGGAAGTGTCATGTTTTGGAAGTGTGTATTTAGAGTGCTGAAGGTGTCCAATTGTATGAAAGTGGTGGACTATATGACTGAAAGATGAAGACCATCTTGTGGTTCCACTGTTTCAGTATGATAACTGTACTGTTGATCGCACTAGGTTTGTGCAGGATTGGTTTGCAGAGCACCAGACTGACGCGCCTCATCTCACGTGGCCAGTGGTGTAGTGAGGGTGGCTCCGGTGAAGTGTGAGCTCCGGGCACTGAAAGAGTTAGAGGGCGCACTGCCGCCCGCCACACTCCCTTTCCACAGGCCAATGTACTAGCAGCCACAGAGCCGGAGGAGGAGAAGCAGAGGGGGTCACACTGACTTGAAGACTAGGAAGGGAACAGGGCAGGCCAGAGACGACAGCTGGAGCTCTGCCACCCTCTTTATATGTCCCAGTGTCTGCTTGTACAGATGTAGCCATGCTCATCTTACTGAGATGTGGCATGTTGCATCATGGCATGCTGCATGGTGTGCCAGGCTGCGACTATTCGCAGCCAGTGATCGCTTCCTTTAGGAATTAATGGAGTGATCGTCGTCTGCGAATAATCGCAGCCTGTCATGCCATGAAGCAAGCCGTGTTGCAGCATGCCGCATCGCAGAAAAGATGAGCACGGCTACATCTGTAGATGTGCAGCTTCTGTCCTGCTGAACCTCCCTCTGTGCCCACTGCTGCAGCACCTCTCTCTTTCCTGGAAGCTGCAGCACATGTCTCTACTTCAGATGCTGCAGCAGCTCTCTCTTCCCTGGCTGCTGCAGCATCTGTTTCTACCCCGGCTGCTGCAGCACTTCTCTCTACATTGATGCTGCAACACCTCTCTCTGCCTCTCAGGATGCTGTGGTGCAGCTCTCTCTGCCCCTCAGGCTGCTGCGGCACAGCTCTCTTTGTCACTCAGGCAATTCTGGGTCATGTTTTCATAGTGGGATTATCAGGTCTGGGATGGCAGTTCTAGGGTATTATTTTCATTGAGGAGGGTATTACAGGTAGAGATGAGCGGATCCAAAATGTTTGGGACCAGAAGTATTTTGGATATCGGATTTCTCCGTATTTTGGAATAATTGCATACCATAATGAGATATCATGGTGATGGGACCTAAGTCTAAGCACAGAATACATTTATGTTTCATATACACCTTAATACACACAGCCTGAAGTTAATTTAATACAATATTTTTTATAACTTTGTGCATTAAACAAAGTGTGTGTACATTCACACAATTCATTTATGTTTCATATACACCTTATACACACAGCCTGAAGGTCATTTAATACAATATTTTTAATAACTTTGTGTATTAAACAAAGTTTGTGTACATTGAGCCATCAAAAAACAATGGTTTCACTATCTCACTCTCGCTCAAAAAAGTCCGTATTTCGGAATATTTGGATATGGGATACTCAACCTGTATTTTCATTGAGGCATTGGGGGATAATCAAATTGGGGGGGATTTTGGGTTAATTTTTTTGAGAGTATTGGGGCGTTTGTCTGTTGGGGGGCCACGTTTGGGGCATTATTTTCATTGAGGCATTTGAAGATTATCAGATCTGGGGGTGCAGTTTTGGGGCATTATTTTCATTAAGGAATTGGGGGATACTAGGTCTGTGGGAGGTCACATTTGGGGCTTTATTTTCATTAAGGAATTTGGGGGTTGTGGGGTCAGGTCAGTCGGAGCATATAAAGTGTTTTTAATTTATTTGAATTTAAAAAAAATGTAAATTTAAATAGAGCGCACTGACCCTATTTAAAACATGGGGGGAGGGGCACCAAAAGGAAACTTTCACCCTCAGCTCCACAATGTCTAGAACTTGTCATGTAACCAATTTAGGATTTTTAAATATTCCTACTTTTCAAATGTAACATGTCACCACATGTTGGCTAGGCCCCCACTTCAGTACATAAGAGGGGGGCGCTAAAACATGCCCTTGCTCCGGGCATTATGGCTCCTAGTTTCACCTCTGCACGTGGCCCTCCAATTTACCAGATCTCAATGTTATTGAGAAAAGTTGGGACATGTTGGAACAGGCTGTGACGAAGAAAAACAGACACCCTCCGAATTTGACTGCAATGAAGGACCACTTGGTCATGGAATGGGCACAATGTGACATGAATATGATCTAGAGTCATATTGATAGCATGTCTCTGAGCTGTCATTAAAGCAGATGGTGATGTGATGACATATTAACGTCTGATTCATTCCATATCATTTTGTCCAGTGTGTTTACCTTTCTTATCAATTACATTTAACACAGGTGACACCAATCATATATTAAGATGGAAGTCCAGGAGCAAGCAGAGCATTTTGTCCCTCCTGGAATGGGTCATGTTGGGAGGTATGCACAATCAAATATACACCCTTCTTCCACTGGGCCACCCTGTCCTAAGTGCCTCGGGCCCCCCAAGGCTTAATCCAGCCCTGATCATAGGGACATTATCCCACTTTTTTTCTGACAGCCTATCTAGTTGGATGATCTTGTGAGCACAAGAGGTGACTCATACCCTACAGAATTATGCTATGGTGCATTGTCTTTCTGTTTATTATTTATACAGTATTTATGAAATTTGTGAATACAACTAAGGGTGTAAATCATGTTTACACCCAAGGATCCAAACTGTTTGAAGATTTCTACAACTTCATGTTGTGACAATACACGAGCGCCTATTCTTGTATATAAAAGAATGCAGTTCAGTGGCTAGTAATGGATGGCTTCCAGTTAATTAATACACGTTAACTGAAATATCCTGCTCACAAGTAGATAGGTTACTAACAAAATAAATGTACTTATTTTCACCAAACGTTAGAAGATAATATATAATTGGGAAATATAAATGTAAAAATACATGGTGTTCCTTTTTCACATTTCCTTTGTGCATAAGTGTTGCCATTACCTAGTTCAGATTTTTTCCAAACATGGAAATATGTAATTGAAGGAATATGACTCAGTACAAGAAGATGACTCATGACCATGAGAAACGTCTGCTGCAATGCCAGGAACACATTTTGCACTAGTGACTGGATGTCAACTTCACAGTAATCCACCTTATATTATCAGTAAAGATAGCTATACAGTAATGCAATGTTACTATTTTATTAACCTCACTTTCTAGCCTTTGATAAAGACATTTTCCTCATTAATAAATAATGTTAATAATATTTAGAATAAAATACCAAGTGAAGAAAATATTTACATTTATTATCATCATATTCTGAAAGCCATGCGTTCCTCTCATGAACAATAATGTAGCATTTATATGATGTATCCCAATGCAGAAGAGGATAATTATTTCTTCATTCTGAGTTTGCTATCTAGTTGTCGTAGGCATTGTAATTAATTGGTACAGGTTGAGTCTCCCTTATCCAAAATGCTTGAGACCAGAGGTATTTTGGATATCGGATTTTTCCGTATTTTGGAATAATTGCATACCATAATGAGATATCATGGCGATGGGACCTAAATCTAAGCACAGAATGCATTTATGTTACATATACACCTTATACACACAGCCTGAAGGTCATTTTAGCCAATATTTTTTATAACTTTGTACATTAAACAAAGTGTGTGTACATTCACACAATTCATTTATGTTTCATATACACCTTATACACACAGCCTGAAGGTAATTTTAGCCAATATTTTTTATAACTTTGTCCATTAAACAAAGTGTGTGCAGATTTACACAATTCATTTATGTTTCATATGACACCTTATACACACAGCCTGAAGGTCATTTAATACAATATTTTTAATACCTTTGTGTATTAAACAAAGTTTGTGTACATTGAGCCATCAAAAAACAAAGGTTTCACTATTTCACTCTCACTCAAAAAAGTCCGTATTTCGGAATATGCCGTATTTCGGAATATTTGGATATGGGATACTCAACCTTTAATAGTGTTTCATAATATTGTTTTGATTGTTTTTCTTAATGTTGTATTGTGTCAGAAGGCATTTACTATTTACTATTGTGGCGATAATGTCCTTATTTCACACATTATTGTATTCTCAAAGTTATTACAACAGGCAGAATATTTAGTAGTCACTGTTTAATATATTAATATTTTCATGTTTCAATGCCTTAGAGAAACAGCACTATCACCATCAGTGGCGTAAGTTCGTCACAGTTGCCCAGAGGCAAGATAAATATTGGTGCCCCCCTATTTCCTATATTAAGATAAATATATGTATGTGTGCGTGTGTAAGTGTGTGTGTGTGTGTGTGTGTGTGTGTGGAATGTTCTGAAAAAAAATTATATACTGTATTTATAGATTTAATTATCTTTTATTTTAAATCACACATTTCTTAGCAGTCATACCCAGGATTAGAACCCATGACCTGTTACACTAACAGCAGACACTTTACTGATGGGAGTTATTTGCTCCTGTACAGGAAATATGAGAATTCTAACTATATGAAGTTACGTGTGATTGTCAGAGAAGTAACTTCATATAGTTAAATTCTCATATTTCCTATACAGTAGCAAACAGCTCCATCAGTAAGGTGTCTGCTTCCAAGGTAATAGGTTGTGGTTTGTAATCCTGGGTGTGATACTTGTAAAATGTGTATATTCTGTAATATAAAGAGGGTGTGATTTGTAAGGTGCAGGGACCAGTGAGGAAGTCGGCCACTGAAAAGACAGTGACAGCTATCAATTAACTTAATTCAATGGTGTCACAGAATGGGAGGAGAGGTGCCCCCTTCAAAGCAGGAGCCCGGCGGCAGATGACTCCGTTGCCTCCCAGAGTTCTGCCTCTGATCACCATATTCATCACAGAGCGTAATCACAAATACCAATGAATTTGTTTGTCTGTGGTTGGACTTGATCTACAGTAAGGTTGTTCCTCCCAATTAGGTGAAGAGAAAATCCCACACAATGCAGCAGAAGAATAACAGAACTATTGTCATCCGTTCCTTGCCTTCAGCAGGTGCAACCAGTCCTGTTTCCTTTTTGGCTGGCTGATATGTGGACATGTTTACTATCATGGAGACGCTAAGCACGTCACTTTGCACCTGGATAAACCGTGCTGTAATGTAAGGGGTGAAAAAACATTAATTATTTTATTGGCTGCTTTTGTACTATATGTAAAGAAACCTTTATGTGCATCCAACTAGAGTTCATTGAGTAAGCTATTTTCCCATTTCAAGCTGGGCTCCACACCATCATCGGATGGTGTGTATTATCCATTCCCATCTAACTATCAAACTCTGAAGGGGTAATCAAAGACCATTTAGTGTCTTCACAAAGATTTTATTGTGTGAGAATATATATCCATAGGCATAGCCAGATTAATGTCAGGTACACACTAGAGCGACGGGGATTCATTCTGATGTCGGAACAAATCCCCGTCAGCATAGAATTTGTGTACATACGGGGGCGATGCTAATGCAGGGCAGAACAAACATGTTCCGTCCTTCATTAGAATACTACAGGATGCTGGTGGCAATGCTTGGTTGGACATGCAGCACATTCAACAAAGCATCCATTGCTAGAGTCCGCGGGAGCATGCAATCCCGTACACACTCAGTGATGTAGGCAATATGTCATTATAAAACAGCATATTGTGCCGACATTGCTCTAATGTGTTCCGTTTAAGGGGGGCACAGGAGATACTGTACCCTGGGGCCCCCTTTGTCAGTGCCAGAGAATTCTGACATCACTGGCTCTCTCTCTTGTGCAGCAGCAGAACGAGGCAGACAGAAGGCGAGAAAGGCAGCATGCATTGCAGGCAGAGACACTGGAGTATCAGGTTTCATGACCTACTGATGGAACTTCCCAACCAGAGGAGAGATAATAGGGCAGAGAGAGCTATAAGTGATGCAGATTCTCCTCCTCACCTGTATTATAATATACACACCGAACAAAATAATTCAACGATGCGTGATGTGAAGTTGTGTGTAGATGGTGACACTAAAACTACTGGATGATCATTATGAATGTCTGAGGTATTGATTGCCATAAGCCACTGCTGTGGCTCATTCCTGTTCACATTCTGTTTATGTATTTTATGTTATATTTCTGTTTGCATGCCAGGTTTTCTCATGTACTTGTTAAGAGTTCTGTTGTGGGCCGCCCTTGGTAAGTCTGTGTAACTGCAGCCTGTTTCCTAAATGTGTGGCCTGTGCAGCCTCACCTGTCAGATAATTAGGCCATTATGTGGTGAGTCTGTGTAACTGCAGCCTGTCTCTTGTATGTGTGGCTTGTGCTGTCTCACCTGTCAGTTATTTAGGCCATTACCTTGTGTCTGGTTTCCAGCCATCCTGATTGGGGCATGCTTCCTTTATTACCCAGCCTGCCTTTCACCTGTATGCACTAGTGCCTGGTCTCTATCCTATAGTGTTAAATCTTGAACTTGTACAGTTGGTGCCATTGCATTACTTGAGATTCCTGGTCCTGTTTGAATCTTTTGTGTCCAGTCTTGCCAGAATTGGGAGCACATTACCCTTGTTACCTGAGTTCCCGATTCTATGTGTGAGACCTTGCCTGGAAGTAGTATCAGACAGCTCCGGTTGTTCCTACTTTGTCTTGCTCTGTCTTGCCTAGTCTGGAATCCAGGCGACTCCTGCAGTTAAGTGTTCTTGTTGTTTACATTTTGCTTTACACTGCCTTGATCTTTAGGAACTCATTGCTTTATGATTTATTATCCATTCCATCCTGTGCATTGTTATAGATATATATACAGTTTAGTTGCTTAACACATCTTAGAGCATTGTTGCCATACAGTTTGTAGCTTTTACAATCACTCGTATATTTAGTGTCATTGCTTTCAACACTCTGTGCAATTTGATACATGTGATTAGGTTGTGTTTAGAACTCTCTCCTTGGGCTGTGCCTAGGTTCCGATGTGGGGAGTTCGGCGGCCGCGCCACACATAATCTGTTCATAATCCTTCTGTATTCTTTCCCGTTGGTAGTCTTGCAGGTTTTAGTTAGCTTTCCCCTTACTCACTCGCAGTCTTGGTTGGTGCCTTGTTACCGCATAAGACCTGGGGGTGTCGGAGTCTGGGCGGACCTAATTCACCCATTCAAACGCGGCTGCTAAAGGCAGAAGACTAGCTCTGCAGGCAACATCCAACCACTGGGAGGAGTAATGGAGTCAGGTTTAGAGTAGGTGTAGCTGCAATTACTCATTTCCAGCCACAGCTCCACACGTGAGATCTGGAACTCCCTAGTTGCCACCCAGTCTCCAGAGTTCAAGATACTAATTTCCTAACATTAATACAATGCAAATTTGATGAGATATTGTTTCTTTATTATGTGGAATTATAGGTCATACATGTGATGTGACCTAGTGGCAAAAGGGAACCATTTTATTTGGATGAGAGCATGGCCATAGCCTGGAGGAGGTGGCGGCGTTTGTTGGTGTGCCCTAAAGAAAGTTAGCAGTATCCATCTACAGTGAAAGAAGCATTTACATAAAGAATCTCAGCAGAGGAAAGTGGCCAAAAGCTGATCATAACAAATCAGGACCATAGGCATTTAGGGCACCTAGCAACCACCAACTGGTTCCAAGCACATCAGGAACTGCTCCAACAGTATAATGCCAGACCCAGCCAAACAGTATCAGAATGAACACCACGGTGTTACCTGCATGATTTGTGAATTTTCAGTCATATAGCCCAGGTTAACAACCATCCAAAAGAAACAGCATCTGACATGGTTCAAACAGCATTGTCACTGGACTATTGAACAGTGGAGACGCATCATATGGTTTAATGAATGTAGATTTTGCTTATAAACCAATGATGGCTGCTCCAGAGTCACGAGAAGGGTTAGGGAAGCGTTCCATCCAGACTGTGTCCAACAAGCTGTGCAGAAAGGAGGTGGAAGTGTCATGTTTTGGAAGTGTGTATTTAGAGTGCTGAAGGTGTCCAATTGTATGAAAGTGGTGGACTATATGACTGAAAGATGAAGACCATCTCGTGGTTCCACTGTTTCAGTATGATAACTGTACTGTTGATCGCACTAGGTTTGTGCAGGATTGGTTTGCAGAGCACCAGACTGATGCGCCTCATCTCACGTGGCCAGTGGTGTAGTGAGGGTGGCTCCGGTGAAGTGTGATCTCCGGGCACTGAAAGAGTTAGAGGGCCCATCCGCCCGCCACACTCCCTTTCCACAGGCCAATGTACTAGCAGCCATAGAGCAGGAGGAGGAGAAGCAGAGGGGATCACACTGACTTGAAGACTAGGAAGGGAACAGGGCAGGCCAGAGACGACAGCAGGAGCTCTGCCACCCTCTTTATATGTCTCAGTGTCTGCTTGTACAGATGTAGCCATGCTCATCTTACTGAGATGTGGCATGTTGCATCATGGCATGCTGCATGGTGTGCCAGGCTGCGACTATTCGCAGCCAGTGATCGCTTCCTTTAGGAATTAATGGAGTGATCGTCCTCTGCGAATAATCGCAGCCTGTCATGCCATGAAGCAAGCCGTGTTGCAGCATGCCGCATCGCAGAAAAGATGAGCACGGCTACATCTGTAGAAGTGCAGCTTCTGTACTGCTGAACCTCCCTCTGTGCCCACTGCTGCAGCACCTCTCTCTTTCCTGGAAGCTGCAGCACATGTCTCTACTTCAGATGCTGCAGCAGCTCTCTCTTCCCTGGCTGCTGCAGCACCTGTTTCTACCCCGGCAGCACTTCTCTCTACATTGATGCTGCAACACCTCTCTCTGCCTCTCAGGATGCTGTGGTGCAGCTCTCTCTGCCCCTCAGGCTGCTGCGGCACAGCTCTCTTTGCCACTCAGGCATTTCTGGGTCATGTTTTCATAGTGGGATTATCAGGTCTGGGATGGCAGTTCTAGGGTATTATTTTCATTGAGGAGGGTATTATTTTCATTGAGGCATTGGGGGATAATCAAATTGGGGGGGATTTTAGGTTAATTTTTTTGAGAGTATTGGGGCATTTGTCTGTTGGGGGGCCACGTTTGGGGCATTATTTTCATTGAGGCATTTGAAGATTATCAGATCTGGGGGTGCAGTTTTGGGGCATTATTTTCATTAAGGAATTTGGGGGTTGTGGGGTCAGGTCAGTCGGAGCATATAAAGTGTTTTTAATTTATTTGAATTTAAAAAAAATGTAAATTTAAATAGAGCACACTGACCCTATTTAAAACATGGGAGGGGGGGGGGGGGGGCACCAAAAGGAAACTTTCACCCTCAGCTCCACAATGTCTAGAACTTGTCATGTAACCAATTTAGGATTTTTAAATATTCCTACTTTTCAAATGTAACATGTCACCACATGTTGGCTAGGCCCCCACTTCAGTACAGAGGAGGGGGGCGTTAAAACATGCCCTTGCTCAGGGCATTATGGCTCCTAGTTTCACCTCTGCACGTGGCCCTCCAATTTACCAGATCTCAATGTTATTGAGAAAATTTGGGACATGTTGGAACAGGCTGTGACGAAGAAAAACAGACACCTTCCGAATTTGACTGCTATGACGGACCACTTGGTCATGGAATGGGCACAATGTGACCTGAATATGATCTAGAGTCATATTGATAGCATGTCTCTGAGCTGTCATTAAAGCAGATGGTGATGTGATGACATATTAACGTCTGATTCATTCCATATCATTTTGTCCAGTGTGTTTACCTTTCTTATCAATTACATTTAACACAGGTGACACCAATCATATATTAAGATGGAAGTCCAGGAGCAAGCAGAGCATTTTGTCCCTCCTGGAATGGGTCATGTTGGTAGGTATGCACAATCAAATATACACCCCTCTTCCACTGGACCACCCTGTCCTAAGTGCCTCGGGCCCCCCAAGGCTTAATCCAGCCCTGATTTTAGGGACATTATCCCACTTTTTTTTCTGACAGCCTATCTAGTTGGATGATCTTGTGAGCACAAGAGGTGACTCATACCCTACAGAATTATGCTATGGTGCATTGTCTTTCTGTTTATTATTTATACAGTATTTATGAAATTTGTGAATACAACTAAGGGTGTAAATCATGTTTACACCCAAGGATCCAAACTGTTTGAAGATTTCTACAACTTTATGTTGTGACAATACACGAGCGCCTATTCTTGTATATAAAAGAATGCAGTTCAGTGGCTAGTAATGGATGGCTTCCAGTTAATTAATGCACGTTAACTGAAATATCCTGCTCACAAGTAGATAAGTTACTAACAAAATAAATGTACTTATTTTCACCAAACGTTAGAAGATAATATATAATTGGGAAATATAAAAGTAAAAATACATGGTGTTCCTTTTTCACATTTCCTTTGTGCATAAGTGTTGCCATTCCCTAGTTCAGATTTTTTCCAAACATGGAAATATGTAATTGAAGGAATATGACTCAGTACAAGAAGATGACTCATGACCATGAGAAACGTCTGCTGCAATGCCAGGAACACATTTTGCACTAGTGACTGGATGTCAACTTCACAGTAATCCACCTTATATTATCAGTAAAGATAGCTATACAGTAATGCAATGTTACTATTTTATTAACCTCACTTTCTAGCCTTTGATAAAGACATTTTCCTCATTAATGAATAATGTTAATAATATTTAGAATAAAATACCAAGTGAAGAAAATATTTACATTTATTATCATCATATTCTGAAAGCCATGCGTTCCTCTCATGAACAATAATGTAGCATTTATATGATGTATCCCAATGCAGAAGAGGATAATTATTTCTTCATTCTGAGTTTGCTATCTAGTTGTCGTAGGCATTGTAATTAATTGGTACAGGTTGAGTATCCCTTATCCAAAATGCTTGGGACCAGAGGTATTTTGGATATGGGATTTTTCCGTATTTTGGAATAATTGCATACCATAATGAGATATCATGGCGATGGGACCTAAGTCTAAGCACACAATGCATTTATGTTTCATATACACCTTATACACACAGCCTGAAGGTCATTTTAGCCAATATTTTTAATACCTTTGTGTATTAAACAAAGTTTGTGTACATTGAGCCATCAAAAAACAAAGGTTTAACTATTTCACTCTCACTCAAAAAAGTCTGTATTTCGGAATATGCCGTATTTCGGAATATTTGGATATGGGATACTCAACCTTTAATAGTGTTTCATAATATTGTTTTGATTGTTTTTCTTAATGTTGTATTGTGTCAGAAGGCATTTACTATTTACTATTGTGGCGATAATGTCGTTATTTCACACATTATTGTATTCTCAAAGTTATTACAACAGGCAGAATATTTAGTAGTCACTGTTTAATATATTAATATTTTCATGTTTCAATGCCTTAGAGAAACAGCACTATCACCATATTCATCACAGAGCGTAATCACAAATACCAATGAATTTGTTTGTCTGTGGTTGGACTTGATCTACAGTAAGGTTGTTCCTCCCAATTAGGTGAAGAGAAAATCCCACACAATGCAGCAGAAGAATAACAGAACTATAGTCATCCGTTCCTTGCCTTCAGCAGGTGCAACCAGTCCAGTTTCCTTTTTGGCTGGCTGATATGTGGACATGTTTACTATCATGGAGACGCTAAGCACGTCACTTTGCACCTTGATAAACCATGCTGTAATGTAAGGGGTGAAAAAACATGAATTATTTTATTGGCTGCTTTTGTACTGTATGTAGCCCACAAATGCTGGACAACTTTACACTGCAACGTATTCCCTTTTTCCATTGCCTTCAATAACCACATAAACACGTATCGACCCAAGTTTTTGCTTGTGAAAAAGGCTCCACCTGGGTCCAGCAAATCAACCCTGGTAGCTAGCAGGGCTTTACCCAACAAGGACCTTGGTGAACTGCAGTATAAACAGGTAACCCAGGTAGTCTGACGCGAGTCCCATTCACAGCATGGGGAGAGCTGTATTTTGGCACAAGGAGAAGATGTCATCTTCAAGTGCCAGCACTGCATGTGTGTGCAGTGTGAACGGTGCCAATCCAGGAATAAGCCGGTTTGGAGTGATGGTGAGAAAGGGTCTGTCCTGGGTCTGGCTTGGTTTGGAACGGTGTTTTACTGTAAATCCCAGATCAGACCTGGGACTTAGTTATAATAGGGGTTGAGATTTGTGCTAGGACATGCCCCTTTCAAATCTAAATTTCTCTGCACATTTTAAATCTGCCCTCCCTGCAGTGCAACATGCTTTGACATGGTGACTTTACTCGAAACTTAGAATTAGGCCTCATTGTGTGTAGCAAAAAGCTTCATAGGGGAAGAGGCACACAAATTGTATAAAAACTGCCTGAGTGCTATGTTTGTTTTTGTGGTGTGCTAGACAGAGACACCTTAAACATTATTAAGTGCATGCATCTCATCCAAGGCATGGTGTATAAGGCTAAAGGGAGACTTGTAAAGTGTTTATGATGAACATATTAGGAGTAAACAATATGATGTTAATATTATTGACATTTACTGGAGGTATAGCTGGATATCATGCAGCCTAGGAGTGTTTTTATCAGAGGTACATATGAGGAAGCAAATTCTGGTCCAGTTGCCGGGGCAGTTTCACTTTTCATCACAAGAGAAGACCTGAGGTAAAACATTTTCATTTAATAATAGGAAGTGCTTGCAAAGTTTGCAGTTTCCGGTTCATCAATCCTAATTACCATGCAGGAGAGTCCACGCCACTAAGGACTGTGATTGGGTGCTCGGCAAAGTCTTATCCAGGGCTGGAGCAAAGCAAAGTATCATCGCCTGTTAACTTTGATGCCGTAGCCAAATGGTTTGAATGATATCATAATAGGACAGACACTGAGTTTTTATGCTCTAGGTTTTAGTATGTTTTCACTTGCCTGTATAGAGGTATTTAGCTTGGGTGTTCCCTGGAATTTGAAATCCACCCTGGAAATGCTGTAGCTAGTGAGGAGCAAGGCTATGAAGGAAGTTCAGCTGAACCATGGGGAGCAGACATTCAAGGTGCCCTCTATGATCAACCTGTTGTTGTCCCCTGCGGGTGTCAACCAGAAAATGAGACAGGTAAATTTAATTTGAGCCACATTTATCTTAACCCCGATCAGACTTCTGTTAATGCGGCCAACGCGGACAGTATTTAAAGAATTTCTTCTAAGTCATTTGATGAGGTTTTGCAGTTGGTGTTATTGTGTTTCCAGAGGTGTGGAGGGAATGCTTGCACAATAAACCTATAGCCTCCTGGTGCAACAATCTCTGGATGGCTCAGGCTATAAACCAGCAGTTGATGTCTTCCCTGCCCATGGTTTATTTGCTATTGCATATGGACCTTTTGCCCTTGATTCTGGACACTTGCTCTTGAGGATAATGTTATGAGAAGCTTATGAGAGACCTATAACCTTTAGCTTCTTTTCATCTTGCCAGGCAAGAGTGTTGCACGTGCTCCCTACCATTGATTGTGTAGGTGGGAAGGGGCTTTATATGATTTTTTTTTTCTATCTTTTGGTGTCTGTGAAGTTTTTTTAGTTTTTTTGGCTTCACAGCACATTTTTGTCTGCTATGTTATTTCTCAGTAGGGGGTGCCTCATGTTACTGTATTCTGCTTGCATTGTTACTCAATAGTCTCCTTTTCAGGTGGTTGGACATTATACAATGTGATACACAGAATAGACATTGCTCAATCAATTTATTGGCCCATTACAGGTGCGTGTAATGTAGTGTATGACCACCAGGGCAGAAACACCTTGACATGACTGGTGGCTGATCATATGTTTGCAAATGTATGTAACTGAGTCCTCTGCAGTTTGTTATTGTGTAGGGTGTAAGTTTTTTTGCTGGGCCATAACAGCAATTTGTTTTGCTTTTGTTTTTCTAGATTAACCCTTCCCTTACATAAATTGCACTTTATAAAGTATAAGGTATTGTGTACATGTAGGTTCCTCCAAATTTATTTTACAGTGAATCTTAAGCAATGAAGTAACTAAAACAAAACAATTAACAGAATTAGTAGGCTGTATTAATTATTCTATTTATTAGTTCTTTACATTGGTATCCCTACATATTACACAATGATCTCATAAGGAAAATGTCTGATGATCAACTGATAAAGAAAATCCATGCAGAATATATATAATGATATAAACAATAGGGTATGAAGTACATTAATAACGAAGCCCATGATTCTATGGTTCTATCCTAATCCTTTCCCATTACATTCAAAATTTCAGTTTCCTTTTATGTTTTATGAACCAGGGAATAACATACTTAATTGCTACAGGACCTAAAATGACCTAATCTGGGTGTTAGTACTTAAAATAACCTATTTTCACTGTTGGAACCTAAAAATACCTAATTCTGCTACTTAAGTTGAAACTATATAAAGTTACAGTGGAATTGGGTGAAATGTGTAGTTTTAATATATAATTCATATATACAGATGTGTCCTGTAACCGCCTTGCTGCCTAGCATATGCAGAGCGACTGCCGGCCCTTAAAATTCGCAGGTGTGAGCATACGCTCACACCTGCGATTTATCGCTTCTATGGGAAAGCTGCAGCTGACAATGGATCACAGCTTCCAGCGGCATAGCGCATCGTGGGAGCAAACGCTGCAAGTAAGTAGCAGGACACATCTGTTATAAAAGCATAGTGTTTCAAACAAAATGATGTGTTGTCTGGTTTTGTTTTATTTTCATATGACATATAAATGCCTAAACTGATATTTTTAAAACCTATAAAATCGTAAAATGTGGATTTAAAAAAACTAATTTTAATTTTTTATATCCTAAAACTCTGGGGCATATTAATAACATCAAATACAGTATGTATGATTTGTAGATTGTGTTTGTTACGTGTCCATTAAGCATTAGAATAAGTATTAAAATATAATTGCATTGCTACATGTTTCATCGTGATCTATAAAATTAAAAGTACAAGCATTTGGTATGATCCCTGATCCTCTGCCAATCTTCCATATTCCTAGGATCCGGGTCATTGTGAAACTTTTCCTCTACTAAAACATCATTTTCCTCCATAGGTGACAACCTCTTTGGAATGTTATGAAAATAGCTCACAGAGCTATTATGTTGAACCCAATTTTCTTAGCATACATGAGGTCCACCGGAGCTACCAGGATAACAAAAGAACCTGTCATTTGATCCAACCAAAGGTCTCCTTCTCTGAAGCTCAGACAGGAGTCCTTGCCAGAATGGGTGAATAATTCATTGCTCCACATATCAAGAAATGTTGGAACAAAACCTTCTGTTTTTTTTGTCAGGAAGCTGGAGATGAAGAAGAATGTTTAATTCCAACAAGTAAACCAAAGCATGGCTACAAAAAAATCAAAGTGTTAAAATGACGCAGTCAGAAAGCAGACATCAAGCCCATTGAAAAACTGTAGAATGACATAAAGTGGACTGTGCATAGAAAATTTGCTCTCAGTTTGATGAGCTTTGAACTTTGTTGCAGGGAAGAGTGGGGTAGAGATGCAAAGTCCAGGCTTATTCAAAATGACTCACTGCATAAGGTATTTCCACAAAATATTAGTTTAGGGGTGTGCACACTTATGCAACTATCATGTTGCTTGCCTTTTTACATTTTCAGGGTATACAGAACTTAACATTACTGTATTCCAACAATGTTTACTTTATCTCCGTCCACTTTACCTCTCTTCAGGACCTAGTACATAGACCCCCTTATTCCAGTAGTGCTGTAATATATTTTCTCTACACTTCCAGTATTTTAGAATTGGGAGCAATGGTGGCTCCAAAAGTGGTCTGCAGCACAGTACAGAATTCATATAGGATAGCCACACCAACTGCCACCCCAAACAACCCCAACCGGGTCTCACTGGCAGTTGGTTTGGCTCCCCTTTTAGAATTTTGGACTGTGCTGTAGCCACACCTCAAGAGCCTCCACTGGTTGGGAGAGTGACCAACTGAGATTTATAGCTGCTTGGATTATCTGGGCAGCTCGAGTGTGGATCACTTTTTTTTTGTTGTTGTTACCTTTTGAAATGTAAGCGTATAGTTTCAGCTTCACCTGATCCAATTTTGTTAATAAGATATATATAAAAACGCTCTTGTATATAGTTAAACAGATTTGTAAACCAGATGGAATGGATAAAAACACATTTTATAAATATACAAAATGATTATTTTTTTTATAATATTAGCTTTCATATGGCAATTAGGTAGAAACCCTACTTCCTCCGTAAAATGTCCGAGTTATTTTTTCCATATAAGTAGAGCAAATAATATTGGATGCATGGTCCTATTATAACCTCTAAGAATGGCCAGCATCTCAGTTAAAAATAGAGCACTTCTTGTGAGATGGATATATAACTGTCCAGTAATGGTGTATAGTTACCCCATCTATGAAGAAATTGTGGGTCCTTTTAACGGAAGGTCATCTTTCACAAGATTGGATCCCTTGTACAATGTCGGTATGTCAGGGTGCAGATGATCAAACTCTGTGATCCAAAACACAATTTTGGAATAGGTCCGGAGGTATAATTCAGGTACTTTATTTTAGTTCTGCAACTCCAGTGGGGTATGTGAAGGAATGGATGGCCACACACTTAACGCGTTTTGCTGTGCAAACTTACAGCTTTACATATCTGTTTAAATATATACAAGAGCACTGTTTTGTATATCTTCTCTTGGTCATTATTAGTGTGGGGACTGACTATCCCTATTCCTAACAGCTACTGGCGAAATACAGCTCTGCATAGTGCCTGAATAGTAACCTACTTGGTTCCTGAGGCAGTTTAGAGCTGTGGCCAGGAAACTTTGATGGACAGCACAAGATTATGGTCTCATATACATAGCTATGGTGAATAATCTAGTAAAAACAACAAAGGACAATCAGAATAAGGACAAAAACATGGATTTGGAGCCAGGATAATGCCAACCTGTTAAATTTAAGCAATCAAAGCGCATTTTACAGTACATCAACAAAACCTAGTAAATGATTTCTGAGACTGACCCATACGAATGAGAATGTGCAGAGCTATAAATGTACCATTGGCAAGATCCTTCTCCAGCTAGGATTCCCCCACAGGGAACAGTGGGCTAACAACATCTAAAGACGATGTGAGCTGCTTGCACAGATGGGGATATCTCCAGGTTTGTAGCCTTGATACATTTTTGCAAAACCTAACCATGCCTTAAACAAGCAGAAAAAGCTGTTTACACATGTATTAAGAACAGAAATAGGCCCAGATTTCTCAAAGATAAAGTAGTGAGAGATAAATAACCTACCAATGAGATCCTCGCTGTCAGTTTTCAAACACAGCCTGTAAAATGGAACTAGAAGCTGACTGGTTGGTACTTCATCTCTCTTCACTTTATCTCTCTCCAAGCTTTTATAAATCTCCACCTTAGTTTGATAAATAGAACCCTAAATATTTCAAGAGACCAGCATATCTTTTCAAATAAGTGCACCTACAATTCCATGGATTGCAATTGTGTCCACTGACTGGTATTACAGCCAACTGAGGCAGGCTCCCTTCTTACATTTAACTATATGCTAGTTGAATAATATTTCATAGGGATTAAATATAGAAACATAGATTTTGACTGCCTATAAGAACCACTTCTAGTGTGCCTTATTTTTTCTAACCCTTAGGTAACCTTAACCCTATTTGATCCTTATTTCCTTGAAAGGATATTCAATCCCAAGCATGTTTAAATTGCTCTACTGTTTTGGATTCTACCACCTCTGATGGGAGGCTACACCACTTAACCACTACCCCCTGAACCTACCTCCCTCCAGTTTAAGTGCATGTTCTCATAGTATAATACTTCTCTTCCTTTGAAGAATATTTCCCTCCTGTGCCTTGTTAAAATCCTTGATATATTTGAACATTTGAACATATTTGAACAATAAGATAGTTAGTCTCTTCTGGTAAGTTTTGTGCTGTAGGCCATGCACCATTTTAGTTGCGCTTCTTTGTACACTCACTAATGTATTTATATCCTTCTGGAGATATGGTCTCCAGAACAGGACGCAGTATTCCAGATGAGGTCGTACCAACGACCTATACAGTGGCATTATTACTAATTTTTTTCTGTGCTGATTCCTCTCCCTATGCAACCAAGCATCTGACTTCTCTTCTTCATTGCTTTGTTACAAGGATTCCTTGCCTTTAAGTCACTTGAAATAGTGACTCCTAACTCCCTTTCCCCCTCAGTAGTTTCCATCATAGTACCATTGATACTAGATTTAGCCTTTGGGCTTTTGAGACCTAAGTGCATGATTTTGCATGGTGTATGTATCCTCACTTAGATAGATGTGATGGTATCTAGTGACATACTGTAGCTGCGCTCATCAATTACAATTTAATCTGTATGGGTAAAATAAATGAATCACAAGAAGAAGATGGAATATACACAATGACTGCTTTGTTTTATAAGTCAGTAAAAAGGCAATCTGAAAACTAGCAATGGTAAAGGAAACAAATCTTACAAATGTTCAATGAAAAAATATATTTTTCTACCAATCTGAAGGTAAGCCTTTCCAAAATTTCAGACTGAACTTTTGTTAACAGAAATAAATTATGATACTGTGCAATAATACTTATTCTGGACTTGGTTTACTATTACTGTATTAATGTATCTTTAACTATCTAATCTATCTATCTATCTATCTATCTATCTATCTATCTACAGTATCTATCTATCTATCTATCTATCTATCTATCTATCTATCTATCTATCTATCTTTTATCACTAAAGCAAATACTTGGCAAAACAGAAAGAACTCTTGAAGGAACCTTATTACATAGTATAAAATACCATCTACTGTAAATTCTAAAGATGTTATAAGTACCTAGGAATTACATGACTATACAGGTTGAGTATCCCTTATCCAAAATGCTTTGGACCAGAAGTATTTTGGATATCGTATTTTCCGTATTTTGGAATAATTGCATACCATAATGAGATATCATGGCGATGGGACCTAAGTCTAAGCACAGAATGCATTTATGTTTCATATACACCTTATACACACAGCCTGAAAGTTATTTTAGTCAATATTTTCAATAACTGTGCATTAAACAAAGTGTGTGTACATTCACACAATTCATTTATGTTTCATATACACCTTATACACACAACCTCAAGGTCATTCAGTACAATATTTTAATAAATCTGTGTATTAAACAAAGTTTGTGTACAATGAGCTATCAGAAAACAAAAGTTTCACTATCTCAGTCTCACTCAAAAAATTCCATATTTCGCAATATTCCGTATTTCTGAAAATTTGGATATGGGATACTCAGCCTATATAAAGGATATAATGATTTTATATGTTATTGTTCTCCCAGCTTTCTCCTGAGAACAATCATTTACAGTAGGGTTATGTGTTATAACTTATTTATACACCACTTTTTCTAATAAATGCAGAATTTATATCAGAACTCGCAGAATATAAGTGATAATACCAGAATTAATTGTTTACAGATATTAAGTAAAGGTGTTTAAACATATATAAGCAATGCTTTTGCATTATTGTTTCATTATTCTATGATTGTCACAAGGACAAAAACTGGATTGGCTTTTACTGTAAGTCAGATTTCCTAAACCTTTTGGACAGGTATCATATGAATTAGTAAATGACAATACAAAGTCAAAACATTGATGATTTTCACTGTTGTTTAATAATGCTCAAAATCTTTGTGTAAATAAAGTGTTTAAATTTGCTCCTAAAAAAGAAATTTAACATTAATTTTTTTCCTGTACTGTATCTTTTTAAAATAAAAATGGATTCCCTATACCACATGAAAAATGTACAGTCAAATCACAAAGTAAATGCATAAAAAAGGAACCTAAATCAGGTTTTTCTTTTGTAAGGCGAATATTCTAGATTGTATTCCTACAGTGGCCTGGATGTATTAAACCTCTACATTTCTACAAAGGTTCTAATCATTAGTGATTGCAAAAGATCATGCTTTTCTATCTAAGAAATGCAAGTAAAGCCATGAAGAAAGTATTTCAATCGCAATAGGATAGCTTTATGTAAAAAGCACAGGACAACGCTTGCTGCATTTAGCTTTTGCTTTGTCACCATACTGTGTTCCATTTCAGGAGAACAAAGAACGTATGCATACTGAACGTATGCAAATTAAGTTAAATCAGCCATAGCATTGTGCGTGAGGGCGTTTTGAAACCTAGCAGAACTAGAAAGATGAGGGAATTCTGAATTTAAATATTTTATGTCTGTGTATATTTCATCTCTCAAACGTCTTTAGATGGCTTCATACGGAGCTTCTCTAAAGGCCAAAACGAAAACATTTCCCTTTTTATTTTTGTACCAATAAAGTTAGTGTTATCATTAGCATGGGTAATATTTTATGCATATGCGGCTGTCTGTGATATTACAACGATTGTGTGTGTTTAACAGTCTTTTGCTCACAAATGCTATGCTCCTAATAAGGGGCTGTGTTTTTGCTGAGCTTCTCATTTTGCCCGACTGCACTATATGCCAGCCTCCCATCCCTCAGCAATGAAAGGGATTCACAATACAATGAAAGCTGCTACAATATGAATTGCAAATAGATGGTACAGCAAAAGCTTTTATTGACTCTCAATAAAATGAACAACTCCGTATAATTTTATGTACTTACTGCTCCAGTTACACGTGTTGTACTAATAACATTTTAATTTAGAGCATCCCTCCCCATGATTTACTCGTACAATACTAACAATTGCTATTATATTTTATTTGGACTATTCAGTAGATGCCTATCAGCTAAACATTGGGTGGATAACCATTTTGTAAACAGTATAAATAATAATAATAATAATAATAATAATATTACGGTTAGAATAAAAGATCAAAAATAGGCCTCTCTATTTTTTAGGTAACCTTTTATGCAAATCTGTATATTTTTATGTAGGTCATCTTATTTCTCTCTGATGAATACAAAGCCAAGGCAAGAAGCCTATTTCAAAAGACAGGAAAGAAACATGATTTGTTATTTTTCTTTCATCCAATTGAGTATTGTAGACTCTTATATAATGAGTTTAACTAAGGGAAAGCTACATATTAAAGAAAAACACTAGAACAATGTATATCTAATCACGTAGCTATATACTGTATGTGTATAAAGGAGGCACAACCACAAAGTCTATTTTGCCAGTGTGTCTGTATGCTTGCACACCAAAGGGCCAGGCATTGGCTAGATGCTATAATGTTAGCTCTGTACAGACAGAGAAAGGGGGAGATGACGGGAGGAGGCAGAAGGACACAGCAGTCACAATAACGCATAATAATGCAATGTTAACATTCCTGCATGTCTAATAGCCTGAATACAGGCATCCTCACCTTTGGTGAATATAGCTTCTGATATAGAGTAATTATGTATTCCATAGCTCATCTTCAAAGCCGGCATAATAGCCTAATGCATTTGCAGTTTCTTTTCAGAAACATACTGTATGAAGCACACGAGAAGGTGCAGATTTTATGACATGTAGTAAAAATACAGTACTGCAGGCGCCATGCATTCTTCCATCCATACATTACTGGTCTTCTGCAATCAACAATTTATTATTTCCATTCATTATTAAGAAGAAGGTGTGTGATGAGCAAACTGTCAGTGCGGATTGCTGGGAGTTGCAGCATATTCTGTTGCATAAAATATGGTCTATGTTTATTAAGTGATGCCTATTCCTTTAACAGGGAATGAATGAATTATCTAAACAAAGAAAATGATGTTTATACATGCTGAATATGGCTACAAGAAAATCACCAGTTTCTAGAGCCCTTAAATCCGCAATATATGTACTGTTGGTCCTGAGTGGCTTTTGTTTTCAACGTCTTTTGTAATCTTTTAAATTTTTTCTACATCAAATGTCAAGTTAATTTACAGGGCGCTACCAATGATATGTTTCCTTGGTTTGTGGTTTCTGTGAAGGGCAGGCAGCTGAGACCAAGTCTTGAGATAGAGGGGGAGGGGTGATCAGAGGACCCATAACACATACAGTATGCCAGTGAGTGTAAATTGGCTGTCTATTTGACAGCGGGTCGAGGGAAACCTCAAGCATTCATTTGCATGCTGAAGAATATCTGGGATTAAATTAAACTGATTTTCTTATAGGATTTAGAGCATCCGTTTAACATGCATTTCACGGATCTCTTGAAAGGAACGTTTGCTTGCTGCTTACATATGAATGATATTAGACATGAATATAAATATACAAAAAAAAAACATTAGGCGGGTTGTGTTCCTCCATTAATGTATTTTGCATTTTATCTACAGAACTTTACATGAGACTATACTTAGTTGCTGTAGAGAGAGCGTAGAATGACGGTTTGCATGAGTAAATACAATATCACTCTTCAATTAGCAAAAAAATGGATGCTGAGCAATCCGCAGCGGTTTATGCAAAGATTGCTGTAGGAACTGAAAACAGAATGAGTCACGTGATTAGGAAAGACTGGAAGACACCGTGCCCCTTTCCTATCATTAAAATGCTGCCAGCTTTCTTTTTTTTTCCTATTGAAGTCACCTACTTTATCTGAATTCATTCATGTTTAAATATTCATGCGATGAGATTGTTTTTGGAATTACAGTGGCAAAGAACAAGTGATCTGCAAGTCTTTTTGAATTGCAGAGCTTGCAATCGCAATGTATGTCCCCATGATAACACAGCACATATTACAGCACTGTAGAATTCAATACATTTGCCAGTTTAAAGATTACACTCCTTTATAGCGTTACCAATTACTGCTTCAATATCAGTCTTATTATATATTTTATTGCTCCTGAAGAATTTTGACATTTTATGCTATAAATATGTTTTATGAAAAAAGTGTTCTTAATATTGAAAGAACAATAACAACTGGAGGAAAATGCATTTCAAAATGATCATAATTGAAATGACTTAACATACATATGGAAACAGATAAGGCCCTGCATTCGTAAATCACAATCATAAATGAAAAATGTTATATAAATACATATTTTAGCAGAACATTGGTTACATACATGGTATAAATAACATACTCCTATAGACTTTATACAAGTATATACGTATAGAGAGTTATACATGTATATATATATATATATATATATATATATATATATAGTATATGTGTATATATATATATATATATATGTGAGTGTGCATGTGTGTCTTACAATATAAATCGGATGGTTTCTCCATAAATTCTATTGTTATACCAATGAATGAAAATATTAAATACATGTGTAGACAAAACACATCCAGGTCAGTTAATATGACAGAAATACATTAAATCTGGAGGTATGTACTATCCATACAGTTTACATGGGATTCTCATGTGCTTTGAGGGTTACAATTATTTCCATTTTTAACGTGGTTACTTTATCATATGAAATTCACGTAAATACCGCCTATACTGATTGGTCTATCTGTTTAGATGATCTTTTTACGCTGCGCACTTTGTGCTTGAATAAGCACCAGCGTGATGGTGTTAATGATGTACAATGTTTATTTTGTGATCATTGCAAAAGTGGCATCCCGCTCTATTTCCAGCATATTCTGCCATATTGTTTTGCTCCTATGCAGCTAGGCTTTTAGAATATGACATAGTTATGTGTGGTGTCATTATTCATCGCTTCGCTTGCTACTTATCTTCCGCAGCAGGCACCACTAATTATTTGAAGAGTTTGCTAGCTTGTGTGGTGGCCTCTTAAATCCAGAGCTCAGAAAATGGAAATGTTCTAATAAATAATTACACATATAAGACATTTGCTACATAACATGTACAGTATATGCAGTATGTATATATTTACACACACATAATGTTTAGGCATGAAACACATTATCCATTGTCTCTTTGTGTGTATGAACAAAGAATGTGTGTTTGTCTATATAGGCACATATGTATGTATGTTATGTATGTGTGTGTTTGTGTACATATAAAGGAATGTGTCAGCAGGTGCGTCGAAAAAAGTACTTTGAACTGTACATTTGTATATTTACAATAACTAAATACATTGGGCAGAGGAAATGGTAAAATATTGAAATACTGTACATATTTATTGCCATGTATAAATACAAGATTTATATTATTTCATTGGTTATTGCCATTTTTTTGTCTCTATTCTGTGTATTTAAATGTATTGATCGTTTTGGTCTTACCTGTCACTTGTAAACTAAAATAGGTGTGTTTTAAAGTATACATGCTTTGCGTAGCTATATTATGTTGTACCTTCTTATCAAAACAGTTAACTTTTATAATAACACGCTTTCAGTCAATGAATAAATATACTAGCTATATAATCTATACATTAACCATAGCAACACCACGTTAATTATCCACCTGGCTTTTTCATAATCATGTATTCAAACTTCAACTTAGTCATTTATATATAAATAAAATATAAATTAAACTAAGCCATTTTATGATGATATATATAATTTGTGTAATAAATGTAAACACACACACACACACACACACACACACACACACACACACACACACACACACACACACACAGTATTTGATTGTGTGTGTGCCATTTGTCTCTACTCCCCTGAGATGCCACATGGATATTGAAAATACTATAGAAACAAAAAAAGCTACAGTATTTGTCACCTCCATTTAAATTGATATATGCTTCTGTCCTATAAACGTCACATTGGATAACCCTGAAAAATTACCATGAATCTCCATAATTACGCATATTCATGATGCTATTTTGCATAGAGCTCCAAGCAAACTGCATGGGGGAGGTGACTATTGCCAGAGATTTGACAGAATGGAATTATTACCTAAATCATAGAAAAAGACAAAAAAAAAAGGGTAAAAGATTCTCGCATAGAAAGGAGATGGTGTACAGCCTATCAAGGCATACAAAGGAGCTAGTAAAATAAGGATCAGTTGGCCGCATATTTTTGGCACAATAAATTCCAACTGCATGATCTGTCAGTCAGTAAGGGGTATGCTAAAATAAAATAACAGCCGTTGATCACCTTGAGAATTTCTCACTTATAAAAATGAGCAGATTACCAACTGTTTGTAAGCATTTAATTTGCCGTGTGCAAAACAGGTTCGTAGGTTCTTGTTCTGTGATAAGTCTTCAAACATACCCCTGTAAACTGTTAAAAGTCCATGAGGTAGCGAAAGCTCTGTCCTGTGTCTAGTTCAATGGTCTTTTGTGCAAAAGCGGAGAGCAGAGTTAATCAGGGCTCTAGAAGTAATTATCAGCAGAGTTTGGGTAGTACAAATGCTTGGGTAAACAGCAATTGTTCTTTCCACAAGATTTCGAAAAGAAACAACAATACTGGTATTGTCCTGCACTTCTCATTAGGGGGATTCAGGGGTAGAACTCAGCACTCTGAGGCGCATGGGAAACTGACAGGCAAACTGTGTTCTGAACGAATCTCTCATGATCCCACTACAACGGGCTCTGGCTCTGGGCATCAGTAATGCCAGCTGCATCGGGAGAAGCCAAGCCTGTCATACCATCTTCACGTCAAATCTCTCTGTGTACAGAGGCAAGTGCTTAGTTGGGGCTTAATGAAGAAACAAATACAAAGGGGACAAATAGGCCTTGTTAACACTTGCATTCATTTTCCCATATAAAGGATGCAATGGTTAGTTCCTTGTTAGACCTTGTTTTTTAACAACACAGGACTCATGTCTTCATGCCTTCAAGAAAATGGCTATATTATAAACCCCAAAAGGATGCACACATGAATAAACAACAACATAAAGGCACCAAGAAACAAAAACACAAAACAGTACTGTGTACATATAGTCGTACTATACTATACAAGGCTTGTCTTCTTTATATGCCACAGAAATATATATATGTACTATTATTATTTTTCTGGTTACCGTTTAAAGTCACATTATATTTTTCTACATTTAAATACACAGCAGGTTGCTCTTATCTGATTTCCAGGCATTTTTATAAAGCTATCCTAAAAATTGGTTTTGGAAAAAAACTATAAATGATTTGCAGAGTTGCATTTTTTTCTGTCAGCATTCTTTAGTTTTACGCTTGCAGGCATTAATTTTGTTTGCAATCAGTCAATGGCTGTACTGAACAATGGAATGTGTTGTACAAGTACATAGTACAACCCATATATGTGGAACGTCATACAGCAATATGCAAATACTACTTATTATGCCTAAACACTATCATTCCAGTGGTGCACCAGAGTTAAAATATTCTACTTTGCATATAAATGCATTGTATTTTTCATGACAAATGTCTGTGTTTTATCTGAAAGAACGCAGCGTTATGATTTTCCCTTGAATAATGAAGACAAATACATTGTACGTTGTAGTCGTATAGATTAGTACTATGCTGTATAATGTAGGCTTTTTGTTTTACCATTATATGCCTTTCCTGAAAATGGCTGTAATGGCTAAGTCTAGGCTGGGATTATTTCTGTAGAGACACTTCAGATTCATTCAGTAAGTAAAAAACCTCTTACCACAGTAGACAGAACTAACCAGCAAAATGAAAGCATACCTCTAAAATACATACCTTTTCTGGCTTCAGGAAATAGCATTCCTTGCATTCATTATACTGTACTGCCACAATGCTGACTCCTAATGACACAAATAAGACATGCTTTATGCAAATGGTGTATGCAGGTTATGCAAATAGCAAGTTCATTTTGATGCAGCTGGGGCTCACACCATTTTATTTGATTTCAATATTTTCAAAGAACGCTGTTTTTTTTCTCCCCTCAGCATAATGAATTATAGCAAGGGGGGTAAAAAAAAGCAGCTGTCTATATTTTACATGTGAAAAGAAAAAAAATAATAAAAAGCATAGTTTTTAATTGTTTCTTTGGCTACATTTATTGACATCATGATGCTACACCATGTGAGATGGGTTACAGAGGAAATCTGCAATTCAGATTTTCTTTTGTGTGGATCGTCTATGTTAATCTTAGAGGGTAGCATAGCTTCAGCCTTCATACACTAAATACATTTGCGTATGCGTATATTTTATTTGTGTAGCACCATATCACTTTACACAGTTACCACAATAGAATAAAAGGAAGCATAGACAGTTATTGCTTAAGATTAAAAAGAGATAATATAATAGGTCAGATATCTATGTACTTAAGAGCTTACAATCTATGTTTACAGTAAGGGTTAGGGCGACTTGTAGATTTTTTTTACATTCCAATTTATTTCTATAGCATCAATGTAAGTTTTCTATATTGTTCCCTGTGTATTTTACGTGGTATTTTTCATGATAGGAGATCATATCGTGCAGTTTTATGTTGGATGATGATGCATATATGTTTTATTAGGGTAATTAAGTAAATGACTCAGTAAGTATGTCTTTGTTGAAACCCAATTTCATTTCTTTACTATTATGGGTTTTTTTTATTTTGGATTTTACATAAGACAGACCAAAAAATTCTGCAGATGTACAAATTAGTGTGCCTTGGATTTTATCGCCAATTCTGATATCACAGTATTTGATTAACTGCTAAGGAAAAAAATGGGAATTCGTTTTTTTTTTTAAGAACTTACAGTTTCATTTAGTTGCCTGGGGCAGTGAAGGTGGCACAATTATACTTTAGTAGTACCAGCAGAAGTTGTTGCTCCATTTGCAATGTCACTGTGCAGCCTTTGGCCTTAGTCATGTAATCCTTTGTAAGGTTTACTGAGCATATACATTTTTTTTACCTATTAGTGGTCCAAAGAAACATTCAGGGGTACATTTGCTAAGTTGGGAGTTCTATTTAAGATGGGATGTTTCCCATAGCAACCAATCAGATTTCAGGTATTATCTTCTAGAAGGTGCTAGATGAAAAAGAAGTAGAATTTGATTGGATGCTATGGGCAACATCCCATCTTAAATAGAACTCCCATCTTAGTAAATCTACCCCTCAGTCTCTAAACAATTGTTGGACGAGATAGTCAATATAAAAATAAAAGGAAAATATAGTCATCCTATAGCTTGTACTTCAAAACTTGGCCATTCACTAGCATTTATAACTTAGAATATGTAGACTGTTTTTAGATTACTCCCTTTGTCCCAGTTAACATTATATTGAATAACTATAGCATTGGGCAGGACCTTTGGCCCCCAAGCTCTGTTGCAGATTTTTGAGCTCTAAAAGTTTAGCCATTTCCAGGATTCCCAAGGTTTTGTAAAACACATATTTGCTTAAGGTTTGTTAAACATGTAGTAGTAATTTTATATATAATCTAATCATTTGCAAACATTTTTGTGGAATAACAAGTATAATTTAATGAAATAAAACGTGTATTGTTTCTAGAGATGTGCAGTTACGTTTTCCTGAAATACGAACACACAAAAGTTTAGGGATTTCGGATTTAAAAACTGAACTTGGGTTGTGGATTGCACGTAAACAGGTCCAAATGACATAATTTTAGCTGGTTTTATACATTTTTATCAATATTTTTTATGATTGTTTATAGAGCTTTTTTAATTTTAAAGGCATCCAAAAACCTAATCAAAATACTTGAGGGTGGTGTTGCCAAGATCAAAACACGATGATGAATTAGAACCAAAACCAAAACACAAGGGTCCGTGCACATCTCTAATTTTTTCTCAGGTGCTTTCAATTAATATTCAGGCTCTGAAAGTTTTCTAATTTTGTTTCATATTATAGTCCTGGTCAACCCCTCCTTCTGAAGGAAATAATAGAACCATCAGTTGTTGCCATAAGATGGAGACTGGACCCAAGAAACAATGCCAAATATACAGATGTGTCCTTATACACTGCAGCTTCAGTTGCGTCACAGGCCCTCACAGGTGAATTGGCAGCACTGATTCTCATGAGTAAAACAACTGGAAGTGACAAAACTACAGTGCTAGATTACACTGGTCATTTTTAAGTGCAACATTTGTATATCTGTGTGTAATGGAGTCTGAATCTGTGGAAAAAGGGCTCTGAAGCAGCAGCCATGGCTTTTTCTCATGCCAAGTTCCCATGTACTTAATCTACGACTTTGTACATGTGTGTGTAAAACCAATTCCTGAGCAGTTAATGTCACAACCCAGCATCTATAGTACAATGTGAGGGGCTATTTGTTGCATCTTTGATGCATATAAGATGCAAAACTTAAAGAAATGTACGGTACACTACTCCTTTCAGTAGCACCAGGTACCTCATGCTGTATGGCATACACATATTAGGTCTATGAGGAAACTTCTGTAATAGCATCCGATTTGCCAACCTGCTTTTGTCTTTTCTAAATTGCTGCTATGAATCCTGCTGAAAAATTGACTAGAAAATCTGATCTTTTGGCAAATCAAAAATATTGCTTTTGACCCATTGTCAATGAAGACCAAACTGGCCCAGAATTCAATATTATTTATGATCTAACTCACTAATACCAGCACCTTATGACTGTATAAACCAGGTTGGACAGTATCTAGTCCTTAGGAAACATTGAGCTCTAGTGAATCATTATATTAGTCCACCATTCAAATCATTATATCTATATAAATTGGCTGTCAATGATGGGAAAAGACCTGGTCATCTGGGGAGATTCAAAGAACCAGGTAAAAGCTTATATTAAGGCTCAATTGGTTTACCAGCACATGGCATTACAGTATCTTATATAATTATTAGTCCTCATTTCATGCATCAAAGTGGGCCCAACCTTAAAGCATGCTAACAGATGGGGTGGGTTATATTATATCACGCAACTAAATTCTAGTTGAAAAATAGCAAAAATCAGAGAAATATATAAATGCTCCTGCAAAAAGAAATACTACAATATTGTTTTTGGATTGTTACATTTTATAAAATAGCAAACTCAAGCACTGGTTTTATGATAGGAGTGTGCATTTGATATTTTATTAAGCTGTTTATATCTCTTGTGCAAACTCTAACGATGATGATAGTTTAGCATTAACTGTTATGGAACATTATGAACATAGGGTCTGATTCATGTTTGTAGGTAAAGCAAAAAGTACAAAACAGGTAACTTTGTGTATGAAACAAACCATGTTGTCATGCAAGGGGAGCAAATACATTTATTACTTTTTCTATGCAGGGTATATACTTGCTGATTTTGCATGTAGACCACACATGTTAGACAACTTTATACTTACACTGCAATTCAGATTTCAGTTTCAACACACCCCACCCAAATCTAAGTCTCTCTGCACATGTTATATCTGCCCCACCTACAGTGCAACATGGTTTTGCCCAGTTGCTTGCTTTTTTGCTTTACTTACAAACATGAATCAGGCCCATTGATTAACGCCAATAGAAGGATAACAAGGAGCAGATCTTGGTGACCTTTCTTCCCTAATGTGGTTTTCAGATGGAATTACAATTCTATAACTGAATTGGAAATGAGAACATAATATCCATTGATAAAACCATCAATGAAAACATTTTTTTTAAAATACTGCAAATAAAAAACCCATCTTCAGTACCTTATTGAGTTCTACAACCACACACACGCAATATTCTATTATCATTAAGTACTTTCAGGAATCAGTTTAATATTCAGTGGAATTCTAGAGGTGTTTATAACAAAATCACATTGAGCCAAATCTTTAGGAATCTGAATTCCAATTTCCTTGAAGTTTAATATGCAAATTACTGTCATATTGCATTTCTATATGTAGATTAGGGTTCAGAATCATATTTAGAATTATATCTATCTGGTCACATTCTGAAATATTGTTTTGGTGCATGACTAATCACTATACTTTATAAACTGATAATCTATAGGAAGTAGAGAGCAAATGTGATTTCAAACTTAAAAGTCAGGCATGGTAAACAAATTCCTTTTTCAAAATGTAGTCGCCATCTTACTGTTGGGCCACTTAGTTATATTCACATACTGGGGGAGGTGTATCAAACCTTGGAGAGAGATTCAGCAACAACCAATCAGCTCCTAACTGTGATATTTCATACACAGCCTGTAAAATGTCAGTTAGAAGCACTGAGAGACATGTAATACTCTATGTCATTTGTAGAATATGTGAATGGAAACATTGGACAACTTATTACTTGCAGAAAAGTGAATGTGTCTAGTCCTAAAATGTTTTTTTTCCCATACTGGCTTATAATTTGTAGGATCCTGATTTTTGCTTTTATTTCAATTAACTCAGACATATGGGGGGTCATTCCGAGTTGATCGCATGCTGCAACTTTTTGCAGCCCGTGCGCTCAACTAGATGCTGTCTATGGGGGAGTGTATTTTTGCATAGCAAGGCTGGGATCATTTGTGCAGCCCTGCTATGCAAAAAAAGTTTTGTGTAGAACAAGACCAGGGTAAGAGTTACTTACCCTGTACAATGAATCCAGCGTTGCAGGTCCCGGAATTATCTCAGACATCCGCCCACCAAACGCCTGGACACGCCTGTGTTCGCCGCACCACTCCCAGAGAATGGTCAGTTGACCCCACAAATGCCCTTTTCCTGTCAATCTCCTTGCGATCAGCTGTGCGAATGGATTCTTTGTTAAAGCCATCGCCCAGCAACGATCCGCTTTGTAGCCGCATGACGCAGTGCGGTGCGTATGCATGCGCAGTAGTAACCTGTTCGCTCTATGCGAAATACGGCAGCGAGCAATCAACTCGGAATGACCCCCATGGTTCCTTGTGTCATATAAATGTATTATTGTTATATAGAGTGAAGTATTACTATAAATGTACATTTATATGCTGTACGGACTGTGTAATGGTTAGCATTACTGCCTCACAGCACTGAGGTCATGGGTTCGATTCCCACTTTGGCCCTAACTGTGTGGAGTTTGTATATTCTCCACGTGCTTGCGTGGGTTTCCTCCCTGTGATCCTGTTCCCTACCACAAAATATACTGGTAGGTTAATTGGCTCCCAACACAATTAACCCTAGCATAAATGTGTGTGTGTACATGTGGTAGGGAATATAGATTGAAAGCTCTACTGGGGGCAGAGACTGATGTGAATGGTCAAATATTCTCTGTAAAGCGCTGCGGAATATGTGTGTGCTATATAAATACCTGGCAGTAATAATAATGCTGTGTTACTCTGCATATAAGTGATGGATATGATGTGTTTGTTCAATAAAAAAATAAAACTATGATTTTTTCATAGATGCACGTGAAAAAATGTGCCCTAAATATTACTATTTCATGAAGCCTGATGCATTCTGAGATATGACCACATGCATTTGTAGTCTGATGCCTGTATGTAGGCCATCGAAACAAGAGTTACAGCTCAAGGATTTCAGGTGACCTGTTAACCTAAATTTCACATCAAAATCCTTTGGCTCTTTCAACAAAAGCCAAACAAGGATATATCTCTATGAAATGTTATTTTACAAATATCAGTATCATACAAAATGGCAGAATTGTACAATAAAAGATGACTGATGATATTTCCAGTACTGATCACGCAATTTGGGTAAAGAAAAAAACTGCCAAAATTTGAATTGTATTGTGGCAAATTGTAAAAAATTTAAGAGTTCAGTTTTTCGCTTGACTTCATGATGGATTTCATAGGGAGAGAAGATAAAAACATGCATGCACAAATAGTGGAACCTGCTTTTCAAAATAGTTCAATTAGGCGTTTGAAGCTCACTTTCTATACCCACTAGAAATATATGTTAATTAACTATATTCATAAGGCAATTTCCTTTGTATTCCCACAGCTTGCATCATGCACCTCCTTCCCTTAAAAAAAAAAAAAAAAATACAAAGAAATAAAAAGGAAGCACTAGAACTTATAAACCTTTAATATAACATATGGTAAATGAAGCATTAATAAACAATCAATCTTTTTTTAACAAAATTTGGACATCTGGTGATCTAGTTTGAAGTGTCAATTTGGAGACCGAGTTTTTGGAGTAGTCATCATTTCTGAACCTTACGTACAGTCACCTTTCATTCTTCCAAACAAATACACAGTAGTCTAGTCATCAAGATCATTTATAATCATGAATAATAGGACCACAAAACATACAAATATCTCCATATTATACACACACACATAAATATTTACTCGTTGCTCTAGTTCCTTTTGTTTATGGTTGTTTTTTTCCCCCTTCATTACCATATTTATATTATTATTTTATTTCTAGCACTTCAATGACTTGTTTTTCCATTTTTGCAAATTCTTATATATTATATTAGTAAATGATGTGTTATAAAATGGATGATCAATTTCTAATGAAAAATTTGTGGTCACCAATTTCTGCATTGCCTAAAATATCATAATATGGATAGAATAAAATTCATTAAGCATCTCCTCAAATTGTTTAATTTAAATAAAAATGGAATGCCAATATTTGCTCAAGAATGTACTGTTCCAAATGGCTGCCTTTTCATTCAGTTTTGACTGGTTAGCGTTTTTAAAAGTTTTCTGTATTAACACAAAAAAGCTTTTATGAAAGTGTAAAATGGAAGAGTACGAAAAACAATTTCTTAATGTACTATACAGTATATAATCATAAAAGCAAAGTGTATATTAGATGACACAATACATTTCTACATAATGTACCTACAATTGTGGACAAAAATAATGTAATGAATAATATTTAAACAACGTAAAGTATTTTAAATTCATGGTTTTAAAGCTAAACTAGTTAGACAAATTATATATACAGTGTATGCTTGGAACAGGTTGTCCTTAATAACAACAAGCATTAAAGATCATTGGCCCTCATTCCGAGTTGTTCGCTCGGTATTTTTCATCGCATCGCAGTGAAAATCCGCTTAGTACGCATGCGCAATGTTCGCACTGCGACTGCGCCAAGTAACTTTACTATGAAGAAAGTATTTTTACTCACGGCTTTTTCTTCGCTCCGGCGAACGTAATGTGATTGACAGGAAATGGGTGTTACTGGGCGGAAACACGGCGTTTCAGGGGCGTGTGGCTGAAAACGCTACCGTTTCCGGAAAAAACGCAGGAGTGGCCGGAGAAACGGTGGGAGTGCCTGGGCGAACGCTGGGTGTGTTTGTGACGTCAACCAGGAACGACAAGCACTGAAATGATCGCACAGGCAGAGTAAGTCTGGAGCTACTCTGAAACTGCTAAGTAGTTAGTAATCGCAATATTGCGAATACATCGGTCGCAATTTTAAGAAGCTAAGATTCACTCCCAGTAGGCGGCGGCTTAGCGTGTGTAACTCTGCTAAATTCGCCTTGCGACCGATCAACTCGGAATGAGGGCCATTGTTGGTCTCTAAAATACTGTTGAGATGCAGTCTTGAAAAGTGATAAAGTGGAGAGTGATAAAGTACCAGCCAATCAGCTTCCAACTGCCATGTTACAGACTTTGTTTGAAAAATAATAGTTAGGAGCTGGTTGGCTGGTACTTTATCTCTGTCCTCTTTATCACATTTCAAGGCTTAGTACATCTGCCCTTAAGAATTGAAAAACAGTTTCAGAAGTTATGGGTTTCAGGGTTCTAGAGGCAAGTAAATGTTACCAGGTTTGAGTTACTGATATGAAATCAAATCTTGTTCTTCACAAATAATTAACTATATATATATCAATATTTTTAGAAACTGGTTCCAGGTTGACAATCCTAAACTCTTAAAAACAAAAACATGATCTTCACATAATCTACACATTATCTTCACATTAAGGGCTCATGTAGAGATGGACAAATGTCCAACAGGGGTCAGATTCTTTATTTGTCCTGAGAATAGGACTGGAACCACAGGCAGAACTGACACAAACTGTAAGGTAATAAGAAAAGAATAATATAAATTAAAGACTGGTGTGCTACTTTTCAATGGTAGATAAGTATTGGTGTTTTCGATGCATGAGTGCTTGTACAAGCTCATCATGGGTACTCTAAGGCCCTCATTCCGAGTTGATCGCTCACTCGCTCGCTAGTTTTAGCAGCCGTGCAAACGCTATGCCGCCGCCCACTGGGGAGTGTATTTTAGCTTAGCAGAAGTGCGAACGCATGTGCAGCCGAGCTGTGCAAAAACAGTTTGTGCAGTTTCTGAGTAGGTCTGAACCTACTCAGCGCTTGTGATCACTTCAGCCTATTCATGTCCGGATTTGACGTCATACACCCGCCCAGCAAACGCCCAGCCACGCCTGCATTTTTTCAGACATGCCTGCATTTTTGCAAACACTACCTGAAAACGGTCAGTTGACACCCAGAAATGCCCCCTTCCTGTCAATCTTCTTGCAGCCATCTGTGCGACAGAAAACTTCGCTAGAACCTGTACACAACTACAACAGGCTTTGTACCCATACATCGTGCGTGCACATTGCGGGGCATACGCATGCGCAGAAATGCTGATTTTTAGCCTGATCACTGCGCTGCGAACAACTGCGAACAACTGTTCGCTCGGTGTTTTTCATCGCATCGCAGTGAGAATCCGCTTAGTGCGCATGCGCAATGTTCGCACTGCGACTGCGCCAAGTAACTTTACTATGAAGAAAGTAAGTTTACTCACGGCTTTTTCTTCGCTCCGACGATCGCATTGTGATTGACAGGAAATGGGTGTTACTGGGCGGAAACACGGCGTTTTAGGGGCGTGTGGCTGAAAACGCTACCGTTTCCGGAAAAAACGCAGGAGTGGCCGGAGAAACGGTGGGAGTGTCTGGGCGAACGCTGGGTGTGTTTGTGACGTCAGCCAGGAACGAAAAGCACAGAACTGATCGCACAGGCAGAGTAAGTCTGAAGCTACTCAGAAACTGCTAAGTCGTTTGTAATCGCAATATTGCGAATACATCGGTCGCACATTTAAGAAGCTAAGATTCACTCCCAGTAGGCGTAGGCTTAGCGTGTGTAACTCTGCTACATTCGCCTTGCGAGCGAACAACTCGGAATGAGGGCCCATATACTGAAGTTGAAACAACAGGAACATCCTGAGATAATTGGACAGCAGAAACATGTCAGGCAGTGAATCAGCAGCACTGGGTGAGGAAAGAGGGTATGAGAACCCGCAGTGTGACAACAGGGAAGCACAAAAGTAAAATGTTGTATGCCCCAGACTCTATGCTTACAGAGACGTAACAAGGGAGGCAAAGGGGTTGGCTTGTGTAGCCCAAGAACAGTAAGGACGCGCTAACGCTCCTTATGTAGTATGTAGCTTATGTATCTGGCGGTTTATTTGTTTGTATATGCTTCTCCCCACCTTGTGCAAGATCTGCTGATGCTAATGGTTTACCTGTAAATATATAATTTGAATAAAAAAACATACCCAAAGTTCCCACCACCCCCTCCAAAGTAAATCCAATTCCAATGTTGACTGCCTAGGTTGGTAACAGCCAAATTAAGAAGGGAGTGTGGTCTCACCCCCAAAATAATATCATTAGGCTATGCCAGCCATGGCTGGTGGCACAATAGCAGAAAATCGAGCAGCATGCGGTCCCCTAACATAGAACTATCCAGCCCTAACTGGTCAGCAAGGGGCTGTATTCCCTATGGAGATTTGGATGCAAAGAAACATGCAGAGAAACATGGGCTTCCCCTAGTGCTGACCCTATACCTACACATTGAAGAGATATACCATTAGCATAAAATAAGCTAATAACATATTAGCATACTTTATGAAAATATGTATTTTACATAACATTAGAGATGAGCGGGTTCAGTTCCCTGAGAAACAAACCCCCCCGAACTTCACTACTCGAGACCGGATCCGAGTCCGGCTCGGGTTTTCCTGCCTGACTCGGAAACCAGAATGAGGCAAAACATCATCATCCCGCTGTTGGATTTTCGTGGGGTTTGGATTCCATATAAGGAGCCGCGCGTCACTGCCATTTTCACTCCGGCATTGGAGAGTGTAGAGAGAGGACGTATCTACGTCCTCAGTGTCCTGCATCAGTTCAGTGGTAGTGTCTTGTGCTGCATCAGTCCAGTCACAGTGGTGGTGCCCTCTGCTGCCATATGTCCAGTGCTGCTGTATAAGTCCAGTCCAGTGGTGCTGTGTTGTGCTGCATCAGTTCAGTGGTAGTGTATTGTGCTGCATCAGTCCAGTCACAGTGGTGGTGTCCTCTTCTGCCATATGTCCAGTGTTGCTGTATAAGTCCAGTCCAGTGGTGCTGTGTTGTGCTGCATCAGTTCAGTGGTGGTGTATTGTGCTGCATCAGTCCAGTCACAGTGGTGGTGTCCTCTGCTGCCATATGTCCAGTGCTGCTGTATAAGTCCAGTCCATTGCAGTGGTGCTGTGTTGTCCTGCATCAGTACAGTGGTAGTGTCTTGTGCTGCTGTATATGTCCAGTGATACTGCCGTATATGTCCAGTGATACTGCCGTATATGTCTAGTGATACTGCCATATATGTCCAGCGGTACTGCCATATAAATCCAGTGATACTGCCATATATATGACCAGTGGTACCAGTGGTACTGCCGTATAATTCCAGTGGTACTGGCATATAAATCCAGTCCAGTGATACTGCCGTATATGTCCAGTGATACTGCCGTATATGTCCAGAGGTACTGCCATATAATTCCAGTGGTACTGCCGTATAATTCCAATGATACAGTCATATAATTCCAGTAGTACTGGCGTATAAATTCAGTGGTACTGGCATATAAATCCAGTCCAGTGATACTGCCGTATATGTCCAGTGGTACTGCCATATAATTCCAGTGATACTGCCATATATGTCCAGTGGTACTGCCATATATGTCCAGTGGTACTGCCATATATGTCCAGTGGTACTGGTGTATAAAGCCAGTCCAGTGAAACTGACCTATATGTCCAGTGGTCCTGCCGTATAAATACAGTGATACTGCCGTATATGTCCAGTGGTACTGCCATATAAATCCAGTGGTACTGATGTATAAATCCAGTGATACTGCCATAAAAATCCAGTCCAGTGGTACTGCCGTATACATCCAGTGGTACTGCCGTATAAATCCAGTGGTACTGACCTATAATTCCAGTGATACTGCCGTATAATTCCAGTGATACTGCAGTATAATTTCAGTGATACTGCTGTATAATTCTAGTGGTACTGCCGTATAAGTCCAGTCCAGCGGTTCTGCCATATAAGTTCAGTGGTGCTGTCCTGTGCTGTATATTATTTACGCCAAATAAAGGGGTTATTAATATTTAATCCAAATAATTTTCACAGGGTTTGCTCTGTGTGGTGTAGAGGTACGCTCTTCCTGTACTGCATATTGTTATATAACTCCAGAAAAATAATGGAGAGCAAAAATTTGGAGGATAAAATAGGGAAAGATCAAGAATCACTTCCTCCTAGTGCTGAAGCTGATGCCACTAGTCATGACATAGACGATGAAATGCCATCAACGTCGTCTGCCAAGGCCAATGCCCAATGTGATAGTAGAGGGCATGTAAAATCCTAAAAGCCAAAGTTCAGTAAAAAAAAGATAATTTTAAATGGTCTGAGGAGAAACATAACCTTGCCAATATGCCATTTACGAATGGGGGTATATTTACAAAGATTCGTGTTTTGGCCGTTTTGAAGGGTGTTTGAACTCGAATGGTATCGGGTGCATTTTACTGCAACTTTTTGAATCCTGATACGATCATTCACTAAGTGTTAGGGTCTCCTGCTCTGTGCTGCCACGTCGTCATGGCAACCGGGAGACAAGTGCTAGCGGAGTAACCTGAGCGTTGCTGATACTCCGGTTCGGGTCTTTTGCTGTGCAGTGGTTACAGGCTCTGTGCACGGCAGGGGATCCGGTGCTGGTTTTTGTGCTCACAGTCTGTGAGGTCTGAGTGGGGCGTGGACAGCACCTGCTATATAAACCCTCTTCTCAGGTTAGGCAGATGCTGCTGAATCTTTGTTGGTTAGTCAGTTCCTGAAAGCTAGCTAGTACTGTGTAAACTTTGTATTTGTTTGTTGCTTACTGCAAATAGGCCTTGGGATTTGGTATTACACTCTGCCAATCCAGACCTAGCAGTAAGACTGGAGTCAGTCGTTTAACCTGCTGGGGTTCTTTTGCTACTCTGTGAACCTAGCAAGTTTGCTGCTGTATTCTCAGACTTGCCTGCCAAAATCCTTTCTCACTGTGCAAGGTGTTCAGGTGTCACTTTAGTGGCAGTAAACTGAACCAGTGCACTGCAAGTGAGGACTAGGATTGTGGAGACTCTCCTTGTGTCTATTATTCCATCTCTGACCAAGGAGTTTACTGCCATACCCGTTGGTAACCCTTTAAATTTTGCTGTTGCCCTTAGCAACAGCATTTCGGGTTCTCTACGTATTAAATCACAACATCTCGCTTCTTTCCATCTGAGCATTCCTAATACTAGGGAGACACCCAGTTTCTTAGCCTTTGGGCTTCTCTGTTCACTTTGTGTTTATTTTGTTACTCTATCACCTTCTGTGTATGTAATGTCATATTCCCCAGTCTGTCTGTGAGTTCATTTGTTTTGCATCCCTCTCCGTTCAGACACCAGTACATTCCTGCTGGCACTGGTGTGCATAACATATTCAGCAGCCCAATACTCCTGTTGAAATTTTGTGGGAATATGGAGCATACCCCTCAAAATACTTTGCAACAGGTGGTCGATCAGGTGCAGGTCCTGACTCGACAATTTAATGATTTGTCCATTAAAATGCACACCTCGCAGGCCGCTGGCGGAGCTCCCGCAGCAGCAGTACCTTCAGGGGTTAAGGAGCCGAAAGTAAATCTCCCGGATCGTTTTTCTGGAGATCGCTCGCAGTTCTTTTGTTTCAAGGAGAGCTGCAAGCTATATTTCCAACTTAGGCCTCAGTCTTCTGGGTCGGAGATTCAGTGGGTGGGCATAGTGATTTCCTTGCTACAAGGAGACCCACAGGTCTGGGCATATGGGTTGCAGCCTGACTGTCCGTCGCTTAAAAGTGTTGATGCTTTTTTTACGGCACTGGGCATGTTGTATGATGACCCTGACAAGACGGCCTCAGCCGAGGCTCAGATTTCGATCCTTAAGCAAGGGCGAAGGCCAGTTGAGGTTTATTGTACGGAGTTTCGGAGGTTGGCCCATGATACCCAGTGGAATGACCCAGCCCTGAGACACCAGTACCGAAGAGGTCTTTCTAACCAGTTAAAAGACCAACTGGTACAATATCCCTTGCCTGATAGCTTGGATCAGCTCATGCAGTTATCCATTCGGGTGGATAGACGGCTGAGAGAGCGCAGGCTTGAAAGGGAGACCGAGGTTTCCTTCTTTCCCAAGGGAACCTCAGACTCTGAGGAATTTTCCGAGGAGCCTATGCAGATTGGGGCTACCCGCCTCTCCTCGCGTGAGAAGACGCGGAGGAGACAGCAGGGGTTATGTTTGTACTGTGGGAATAAAGGTCATGTGGTAGTATCATGCCCAGAAAAGCCGGACAACTTCAGGGCCTGAGGGTGATGGGAAATATCCTGTCAGGCCAGAAGTCAGAATTTCCCAAGAAGACTTTTATCATTCCGGTGACCTTGAAGATCCTCGGTCAAACTGTCAAGACTGAGGCCTTTGTGGACAGTGGGGCCGACGGGGTTTTTATGGACCGCCAATTCGCCCTGAAACACTCTGTTCCCTTAGTACCCTTGGCATCGGAAATTGAGATTTGTGGGTTAAACGGGGAACCATTATCCCAGGGTAAAATTACCTCTTGCACTAGCCAGATTTCATTGTTTATTGGAGCCACACACTCTGAAAAATTGTCCTTTTATGTGACTGTCTGTACTTTTGCCCCATTGGTGTTGGGGTTACCCTGGTTAAGGGCCCACAATCCTCAATTTGACTGGGTCTCTGGGGAGATTCTTAGTTGGGGTACTGATTGTTTCAGGAGTTGCTTGAGCCTTCCAGTCAGGCTTACGCAGCTAAGTTTGCCAGGATTGCCAGGATGTTATGCAGATTTTGCGGACGTGTTCTCCAAAAGAGTTGCAGAGGTACTACCTCCCCATCGCCCCTATGACTGTGCCATTAAGTTGTTGCCGAATGCTAAGCTTCCCAAGAGCAGGTTGTACTCCCTGTCACGTCCTGAGACTCAGGCTATGGCAGAGTACATTCAGGAGAACTTGGCTAAGGGATTTATCAGACCTTCACAGTCTCCAGTTGGGTCGGGGTTCTTCTTCGTGGGTAAAAAGGACGGTTCGTTGTGACCCTGCATCGACTTCAGGGAATTGAACCGTATCACGATTAAAAACTCATACCCACTGCCTCTCATTTCGGTCTTGTTTGACCAGCTTCGTACTGCCACCATTTTTTCTAAGATTGACCTACGCGGTGCGTACAATCTAATCCGAATAAGAGAGGGGGATGAATGGAAGACTGCCTTTAATACCCACTCAGGGCATTATGAATATTTGGTGATGCCTTTTGGGCTCTGTAATGCCCCGGCAGTCTTCCAGGACTTCATGAACGATGTGCTCAGGGAATATTTGGATAGATTCTTAGTTGTATACTTAGATGACATCCTAATCTTCTCCCATTCCCTGGAGGAACATCGGAAGCATGTACGCTTAGTCCTCCAGAAACTCAGAGACCACCGGCTTGGGGCGAAGCTGGAGAAGTGCGAATTTGAAGTTCAGCAAATCGCATTTCTAGGATATATTATCTCCCCAGAAGGTTTCCAAATGGAGGGTTCCAAGGTACAGGCAGTCCTGGATTGGGTGCAGCCCACTAGTTTGAAGGCACTTCAGCGTTTTCTGGGCTTTGCGAATTTTTATAGACGATTTATCGCTGGATTTTCGTCTATAGTGGCGCCCTTGGTGGCACTCACTAAGAAAGGGACGGATGTTGCTCACTGGTCTTGTGAGGCCAAAGCGGCTTTTGCCCGTCTCAAAAGGGCATTTGTCTCGGCCAAGGTGCTGCGACACCCAGATCCAGAGCGTCCTTTTGTGGTGGAGGTGGATGCCTCTGAGATGGGTATTGGGGCAGTGCTCTCTCAGATGGGGATGTCTGATAATCGCCTTCATCCCTGTGCTTACTTTTCCCGTAAGTTTTCGCCTGCCGAGATGAATTATGACGTGGGTAACCGGGAATTGTTGGCTATTAAGGATGCACTCGAGGAGTGGAGACACTGGCTTGAGGGGGTTAAGTTTGTGGTCTCAATTCTCACCGACCATAAGAATTTGGCATATTTAGAGTCAGCAAAGCGCCTCAATGCCAGGCAGGCACGATGGGCTTTGGGTCAAAAAACATCAAGGCTGATGCGCTCTCGCGGAGTTTTGCTCCAATCCAGGAGACCACCGAGGAGCCATTGCCCATTGTGTCCCCATCATGTATTAAAGTGGGCATTACCCAGGACCTCTTGTCATTAGTCCTTAGAGCACAGGAGCAGGCTCCTCCAGACCTTCCGGTAGGTCTTTTGTTTGTGCCTCCTAGGTTAAGACAGCGAGTGTTCCTGGAATTCCATGCCAAGAAGTCGGCAGGTCAACCGGGTATTGCCAGAACTCGGGAGTTGCTATCTAGGGCGGTGTGGTGGCCCTCGGTGGCTAGGGATGTGGATCAGTGGGTTCGGGCATGTGAGATCTGTGCCCGAAATAAGACTCCTAGAGGGGTTCCTGTTGGCCCATTACATCCACTCTCTATTCCATCTAAGCCATGGACCCACATTTCAATGGATTTTGTGGTGGACAGCCATCTGGGTTGTCGTTGACAGGTTTTCGAAGATGGCGCACTTCGTTCCATTGGTTGGGCTGCCATCAGCCAGATGCCTGTCTGAATTATTTATGCTGCATGTTGTGCGCCTCCACGGGTTGCCACTTGATGTGGTCTCTGACCGCGGATCCCAGTTTGTGGCCAAATTCTGGAGGGCATTTTGTTCCGATCTCCAGATTTCTGTCAGCTTGTCGTCAGGCTACCATCCGCAGTCTAATGGGCAGACTGAAAGGGTGAACCAGTCCTTGGAGCAGTTCCTCAGGTGTTATGTCTCCAAGTGTCAGACTGACTGGGTTGCTCATCTGTCCATGGCGGAGTTTGCCTATAACAACGCGGCTCACTCTGCTACAGGGATCTCTCCCTTCCTTTGTGTGTATGGGCATCATCCTAAGGCCAATTCTTTTGACCCCCTGGACTCCACGCCTGGTGGTTCCTCTGTGGTTTCGGTCCTTAGAGGTATTTGGAGGAAAGTGAAGAAAGCCCTTGTGTCTGTGTCATTAGTGACCAAAAGGGTTTTTGATAAGCGGAAAAGACCCTGCAGCTTCAAATTAGGAGACTTCGTCTGGTTGTCTACCAAGAATTTGAAGTTGAGACAGCCATCTCATAAGTTAGGCCCCCGGTTCATCGGTCCTTATAAGATCACTAGGGTTATCAATCCGGTGACATTTCAGTTAGATCTACCCCGTTCTTTGGGTATCAATAAAACATTTCATTGTTCCCTTTTAAAACGGGCGATTAGTAATCCTTCTTCCAGTGGAAGACCTTCCCCTCTTCTGATACGTGGCCAGAGGGAGTTTGTTGTTGAAAGGATTCTTGACTCCAAGATGGTTCGGGGTCGGCTGTCATTTTTGGTGCACTGGAAGGGGTATGGCCCGGAGGAGCGGTCGTGGGTGCGCAGTTGTGATCTTCATGCCCCCAGGCTGTTACGCTCTTTCTTCTCGCAGTTCCCCGATAAACCCGGTGGTAGGGGTTCTTTGACCCCTCGTCAGAGGGGGGGTACTGTTAGGGTCTCCTGCTCTGTGCTGCCACGTCGTCATGGCAACCGGGAGACAAGTGCTAGCGGAGTAACCTGAGCGTTGCTGATACTCCGGTTCGGGTCTTTTGCTGTGCAGTGGTTACAGGCTCTGTGCACGGCAGGGGATCCGGTGCTGGTTTTTGTGCTCACAGTCTGTGAGGTCTGAGTGGGGCGTGGACAGCACCTGCTATATAAACCCTCTTCTCAGGTTAGGCAGATGCTGCTGAATCTTTGTTGGTTAGTCAGTTCCTGAAAGCTAGCTAGTACTGTGTAAACTTTGTATTTGTTTGTTGCTTACTGCAAATAGGCCTTGGGATTTGGTATTACACTCTGCCAATCCAGACCTAGCAGTAAGACTGGAGTCAGTCATTTAACCTGCTGGGGTTCTTTTGCTACTCTGTGAACCTAGCAAGTTTGCGGCTGTATTCTCAGACTTGCCTGCCAAAATCCTTTCTCACTGTGCAAGGTGTTCAGGTGTCAGTTTAGTGGCAGTAAACTGAACCAGTGCACTGCAAGTGAGGACTAGGATTGTGGAGACTCTCCTTGTGTCTATTATTCCATCTCTGACCAAGGAGTTTACTGCCACACCCGTTGGTAACCCTTTAGGGTTCTGCTGTTGCCCTTAGCAACAGCATTTCGGGTTCTCTACGTATTAAATCACAACATCTCGCTTCTTTCCAACTGAGCATTCCTAATACTAGGGAGACACCCAGTTTCTTAGCCTTTTGGCTTCTCTGTTCACTTTGTGTTTATTTTGTTACCCTATCACCTTCTGTGTATGTAAGGTCATATTCCCCAGTCTGTCTGTGAGTTCATTTGTTTTGCATCCCTCTCCGTTCAGACACCAGTACATTCCTGCTGGCACTGGTGTGCATAACACTAAGCTGCCGAGTTTTGCACAATCGTTTTTTCCGATGTCGATGTGACTCGTAATATCAGGCAGATCCGTGCAGGGCTTCATTGTGTACCTTAAAAAGTTGATTAAAGTCTTAAAAATTCTGAAAAAATTGCGTGGGGTCCCCCCTCCTAAGCACAACCAGCCTCGGGCTCTTTGAGCCGGTCCTGGTTTAAAAAATATGGGGGGGAAATGACAGGGGTTCCCCCATATATAATCAACCAGCACCGGGCCCTGCGCCTGGTCCTGGTTCCAAAAATACAGGGGACAAAAAGCGTAGGGGTCCCCCGTATTTTTGAAACCAGCACCGGGCTCCACTAGCCAGGTACATAATGCCACAGCCGGGGGACACTTTTATACTGGTTCCTGCGGCCCTGGCATTACATACCCAACTAGTCACCCCTGGCCGGGGTACCCTGGAGGAGTGGGAACCCCTTAAATCAAGGGGTCCCCCCCTCCAGCCACCCAAGGGCCAGGGGTGAAGCCCGAGGATGTCCCCCCCATCCAAGGGTGGCGGATGGCGGGCTGATAGCCTTGTGAAAAAATGTGAATATTGTTTTTAGTAGCAGTACTACAAGGTATTATGTTATGCTATGCTTCAAGCAGCCCTGAAAAAACAATCTGTGAAACGCGCGTCGGCGGTTCACACTGTGCCTGAATGTTAATTAATCGTGTCTGCAAATCATGTGTGTTTATGCTTAGCTAGGACTTATGTAATGCACCCCTATAGTTCATGAGATATAGAAAGCACTCAGAGCACTATGTGTGTATAAACGCTTGAAGCATAGCATAACATTATACCACAGCCTAAGCCCATATTACCCCATATAACGTGGCTCTCTCTAACTGGATATGTACCTTCCACTGACTGCATCCAGCACTCAACTGCATGCTGTCACGAGATAGAGACTAAAAGTTACACAGTATCAAGAATCATTCCATACCAATAACATGCTCTCTCATGCAATATTTAATGTTTAGCTCTCTGCAACTGCATATGATGAACTAAACTGAGTGTGTACTTCATTGCACACTTAGGTGCTTAATGTGGCTGGTCTTAATTACTATTATAAAATAAAGGAAATGATCATGTCAGCACATAGCACCTAATATTACATAGTGCTCAAAAGTACACAGAGAGCAACTGTGTAACCATTTGATGAGAGGACCAGTGGATTAGGAAATATAGTGGCAACATTTTTATTACTACTGTAACCAAGTGTTTACAGTGAATTCTACACACACATTGCTGTTTGTGCTGAGGGAGACTTTACAACAGGTTCCCCTCAACAATTTCGTTGAACTGATATATGATAACCACAGTAGATGAGTGTGATATATACTAATGTACTGTATATACTATACATTAGTTAGGTACTCATACAATTGCATGATATTCCAGTGCACTGGATGCAAACGGATTGAGAATCCTCCCATTGAGGCTATTTTCTAATAATTCACTTAAAACTTGTTTTAAAGACAATAAACATAGAGAGTCCATCACCATATATATAGGGTGTAGAAATAATCTGTATTGGTATCCTACCAATTCTAAGCATTACACACAATAATAGCAGTCAAGGTCATAGTACCTATCACTTGAATCTTCTGGCAGTACACGGCATTCTGGGCACAGTGTGTATTTTTAATAATAAGTGTTACACTTTGTTTTGTCATTGTATGTTGGTTTTTAATATTTTACAGTTACAGGCCTTTTAAGAGTAATACAATAAAAGTTAAATTTTATTAATATAATCTATATATTTTTTGTGCGCCACTCTAGACCAATCCTTTCCCTTCTTTTGTGAAACCACCAATATTGTGCTTGCATTACATCTGAGCAAATTCCAGCATGTCCCATGTTTTGCACATACAATTAATTTGGTGGTGCAGAATTTTTTAAAAAATGACAGATGCATGCAGGAGATGCTGTCAGTGGCCCGAAAAATTGCGAGCCACTTTCGACATTCAGCCACCGTGTGCCGAAGACTGAAGCGCCAGCAAACAGTCCTGAACCTGCCTTGCCATCACCAGAAGCAAGAGGTGGTAACAAGGTGGAATGTAACCCTCTATATGCTTCAGAGGATGGAGCAGCAGCAAAAGGCCATTCAGGCCTATACATACCCCTACAATATAGGCAAAGGAGGGGGAATGCACCTGACTCAAGCACAGTGGAGAATGATTTTCATCTTGTGCAAGGTTCCCCAACCCTCGAACTTGCCACACGTGAAGTCAGTTCAGACACTGCCAGCTTGAGTCAGGTCATTCTCCTCATCAGGCTTTTGCAGAAGCAGCTGGAGAAATTGAAGGAGGAGCTAAAACAGAGTGATTCCGCAAAGTACATGGGACTTGTGGATGGAGCCTTTCATTTGCTTTGCCAGGATTCAAGGATGGTCAATCTGTTTAAATCAGAGCACTACATTTTGGCCACCGAACGCGATCCTAGGTTTAAAGCCTATGTTGTATCTCTCTTTCCAGCAGACACAAGTCTGCAGAGGTTGAAAGACCAGCTGGTGAGAAAATTGTCAACTCAAGCGGAACGTGACCCGTCAACAGCTCCTTCTTCATTTTCTCCCGCAACTGGGGCTGCGAGGAAAGGATAAGATTTCCTAGCCCACCCGCTGGCGGTGATGCAGGGCAGTCAGGAGCGAGTGCTGACACCTGGTCCGGACTGAAGGACCTGCCAACGATTACTGACATGTCTACTGTCACTGCATATGATTCTGTCACCATCGAAAGAATGGTGGAGGATTATATGAGTGACAGCATCCAAGTAGGCATGTCAGATAGTCCGTATGTATACTGGCAGGAAAAAGAGGCAATTTGGATGACCTTGCACAAACTGGCTTTTTTTTACCTAAGTTGCCCCCCCTCCAGTGTGTACTCTGAAAGAATGTTTAGTGCAGCCGGTAACCTTGTCAGTGAACGGCGTAGAAGGTTACTTCCACAAAATGTGGAGAAGATGATGTTCATCAAAATGAATTATAAATTCCTCCAGGAAGACCTTTACCAGCAATTGCCTCCAGAAAGTACACAGGGACCTGTGATGGTGGATTCCAGTGGGGACGAATTAATACTCTGTGAGGAGGAGGATGTACACACTGAAAGGGGTAAGGAATCGGAGGATGAGGTCGACATCTTGCCTCTGTAGAGCCAGTTTGTGCAAGGAGAGATTGATTGCTTCTTTTTTGGTGGGGGCCAAAACAAACCAGTCATTTCAGACAAAGTCATGTGGCAGACCCTGACGCTGAAATGATTGGTTTGTTAAAGTGTGCATGTCCTGTTTATATAACATAAGGGTGGGTGGGAGGGCCCAAGGACAATTCCATCTTGCACCTCTTTTTCTTCTTTGCATCATGTGCTGTTTGGGGACTAGTTATATAAAGTGCCATCCTGTCTGACACTGCCGTACAACTCCAGGGGTACTGCCGTATATGTACAGGGGTACTGCCATATAAGTCCAGTCCAGTTGTGCTGTCTTGTGCTGCATCAGTCCAGTGGTGGTGTCTTGTGCTGCCATAAGTCCAGAGGTGGTGTCCTGTGCTGTATATTATTTACTCCAAATAAAAGGCTTATATACATTACTTATATTATTATCCAAATAATTTTTACAGGGTTTGCCCTATGTGGTGTAGGGGTACGCTTGCCTGTGCTGCATATTATTATAATAGCTCCAAATAAAAGGGTTATTATTATCCAAATTAATTTTACAGGCTTTGCCGTGTGTGTGTGTGTGTGTGTGTGTGTGGTTTAAGGGATACGCTCTCCTGTGCCACCAATGTTGTGCGTGTATTACATCTGGGCAAATTCCACCACGTCCCATGTTGTTTGTGCCGCACACTTGTGTCGCTTAGCTTAGTCATACAGCTACCTCATTGCACCTCTTTTTCTTTTTTGCATGATGTGCTGTTTGGGGCCTAGTTTTTTTAAGTGCCATCCCGTCTGCCATTACAGTGCAACTCCTAGATGTGCCAGGTGTTTGTACCGCACACTTGTGGCGCTTAGCTTAGCCATCCAGCTACCTAGTTGCACCTCTTTTTCTTATTTGCATCATGTGCTGTTTGGGGCCTATTTTTTAAATCTGCCATCCTGTCTGCCACTGCAGTGCCACTCCTAGATGGGACAGGTGTTTGTGCCGCACACTTGTGTCGCTTAGCTTAATCATCCAGCCACCTGGGTGCAACCTTTTGGCCTAAAAACAATATTGTGAGCTGTGAGGTGTTCAGAATAGACTGGAAATGAATGTTATTGAGGTTAATAATACTGTAGGATCAAAATTACCCCCAAATTATGTGATTTTAGTTGTTTTATGTGTTTTTTTTTCTTCAAAAATCATCCAGATCCAAAACCAAAACACGAAGGGGTGGTTTTGGCAAAACCAATCCAGATCCAAAACACGAGCATGGAACCAAAACCAAAACACAAAACATGAAAAGTGCCCACCGCACATCTCTACATAACATGCACAGCATTTTGTAAACTGCATCAAACTCGACACGGACACCAGTATGTACAAAAATGCAAGGTTGGTGCTGTTCAAACAAGAACAAGCTCAATGATTTGAAAATAACTCCCAGTGACACATTCCCATCAGCATAAGAGCAGACCACTCACCCAGCCCACCTAGAAGTTACCAGTATACATGACCATTAAACAACTCCTGCGCAGTACAGATATTAGCTATTACATTCACCCTATATAGCCTGCTTACTGAGCATGAGTATAATACATTCCACTATATTTGTACTATACTTTATACATACATAAGACAGTATATCTATCCTACATGATATAACCACTGGAGATTTTCTAAATATATTTATAAAATGTTATAATATGTTATAATTCAATTACATTCTACAGTATGTAGTAAAAATACACTGTACATACTCATTATAAACGGGTTCAGTATGGTATGCCGGTGGTCGGGCTCCCGGCGACCAGCATACCGGCGCCGGGAGCCCGACCGCCGGCTTACTGACAGTGTGGCGAGCGCAAATGAGCCCCTTGCAGGCTCGCTGTGCTCGCCACGCTATGGGCACGGTGGCGCGCTAAGCGCGCCACGCTATTTTATTCTCCCTCCAGGGGGGTCGTGGACCCCCACGAGGGAGAATAAGTGTCGTAGAAGCAATAAAACTGATCCAAAGTAAATAATTGTATGTATTGTATGTATTTTTAAAGTGTTTAATTAAATGTACTTTTTTTTGGTAACATCCAAAACAAGAAACAGAATTCATAAGGGGGATTTACTAACCTGCAGTTTGATTAAATTGTGCTGAGTTGTGATGTACTTTACAAAAGGCCAAATTGGGCATTAAAATGCATGAAATGCATCCTGATTTTTATACATGGAAGGTATGCATAACTATTCTGTGCAGATTTGTGCAGTTCGGTTATCCAGGAATCCGAATCCACCTGAATGTTGGCTCTGAAGTGAACCAAAACCTGGTCCACATCCCCCAAAGAGATCTGATCAGAACCAAGTCCCAGAGCTGGATTAAAGCATTGGAGGGCCTGGGGTAATTAAGACAGGAGGGCCTAAGGTCTAAAATGAATTTATTTATATATATATATATATATATATATATATATATATCTATCTATCCATATCCATACATACATACATGTCGAGTCACATTATTATAACCACCTCCTGCTGCTGTCAGGCTTCCCACTGACGAAGGCTGATGCTGAAACACATTTGGGAAGAGGCAAAGTGACCTCTATGTTACAGTGAATGGCAGTGGAGAATCGGAAGTTGGAAGCCGGGAGTTGAAGGCAAGATACGCAGGCTGTGCAAAGAGCTGGACGTGTGTCAGATGAAGCCCGCTGCCACTAATGACCGAGGCTAACCCATTGTGCCTTGGATGAATAACCTCCATTGTGATAAGCCCATTTTAACTTTTTATGTTGAAGTAAATCCATATGTGTTTTATCTGCGCCCCTTGTGCGTTTATGTTTTTTTATGTCTATTAATTACCCTTGAGGAAGGGTGTGTAGGGGAACATATTGTTATCTATATATATATATATATATATATATATATAAATAAATACAAAAGCCCTCACTCACTCACTCATCAATAAGGGTGTCATTCTGAGTTGATCGCTAGCTGCCGTTGTTCGCAGCGATCAGGCTAAAAATAAAAATTTCTGTGCCTGCGCATGGACCGCAATGCAAACGCGCAATTTACGGGTACAAAGGCCTTTGTGGTTTTGCACAGGTTCTAGTGATGTTTTCCTTCGCACTGGCGGCCGCAAGAAGATTGACAGGAAGGGGGCGTATCTGTGTGTCAACTGATCGTTTTCAGGGAGTGCTTAGAAAAACGCAGGAGTGCCAGGGAAAACGCAGACGTGGCTGGCCGAACGCTGGGCAGGTGTGTGACGTCAAAAGCCAACCCACCAACGTTAGAATCAACGCACACGAAGAATAAGTACAGGGCTGGTCTTGTTCTGCACAAAATGTTTTTGCAGGCGCTCTGCTGCACAGACGTTCGCACTTCTGCAAAGCAAAAATACACTCCCCGGTGGGCGGCGACAATGCGTTTGCACGGCTGCTAAAAAATGCTTGTGAGCAATCAACTCGGAATGACCACCTAATTCTCTTACTTCCCGATATGTCAGAAAGATGAAATGTAACATTCTGCAGGTGGGAAATAGGAAAACTACATAATTAGGATTTTAATAAACCTTCCCTAAGGGGATGAAAAGGGGGTTGACATAATGACGTCATTACTAATATATGGCTTGCTTTGCGTGAACAAACAGACAATTGGACCAAAATTTGGATTGCATCCCTAGTGTGCAGAATTTACTAAACTACAAAAATGGTCCTGTCACTGTTTACTGTTTCTGCTACGGGCAGGGACGGATTGGGAACAAAAAGCGTCCCTGGAAAAATTTGTACTAGTGGCCCCACTTGGGCAGCACCAGAGGTGTAAGGTCTAGCCATGGCAGCAGCACCCTCCCCCCAAGACTTTTCAGATAGTGGGGATGTCCAGCATCAAGGGGAAGTTAAAAGGAAATAAAATTAAATGTAATGAGCACATTATATGATACACCTTTAGAATTTAGGAAACTATGGCCCTCATTCCGAGTTGTTCGCTCGTTGCCGAATTTCGCTATATTGCGATTAGTCGCTTACTGCGCATGCGCAATGTTCGCAGAGCGCATGCGCTTAGTTATTTTACTCAAAAGTTAGGTATTTTACTCACGGCATTACAAGGATTTTTCTTTCTTCTGGTGATCGGAGTGTGCTTGACAGGAAGTGGGTGTTTCTGGGCGGAAACTGGCCGTTTTATGGGTGTGTGCGAAAAAACGCTGCCGTTTCTGTGAAAAACGCGGGAGTGGCTGGAGAAACGAGGGAGTGCCTGGGCGAACGCTGGGTGTGTTTGTGACGTCAAACCAGGAACGAAACTGACTGAACTGATCGCAGTGGCAGAGTAAGTATCGAGCTACTCAGAAACTGCTAAGAAATTTCTATTCGCAATTTTGAGAATCTTTCGTTCGCAATTCTGCTAAGCTAAGATACACTCCCAGAGGGCAGCGGCTTAGCGTGTGCAATGCTGCTAAAAGCAGCTAGCGAGCGAACAACTCGGAATGAGGGCCCATATAATTCTTTAGAAATATATATTTTCTTGCTTATTACACCAACCGTATCCCAATCACTATTCACTCAATCTTATATGTCAGCCAAGCAGGCAGACAGAGCATACACTAGATCATCTGCAATCACAGGCTAAGTGTCAGAGTCATTTTCATATATGCAAATTGTTTGGCATCTTATTCATTATGTCTATAAATAGGACCACATGTCCTCAAACAAAACAGGCCCCGCGGGTGCGCCGGCCCACCGGGAATCTTCCCTGTAGACCCTATGGCCAATCCGTCTCTGGTTACGGGTGCTCCACGGGTAACGACAAGAACCATGGATTAATATTTACTTACATTAACACATCTCACATTTACATCTCTATAGATTTACCAAATCACTCATTTACATTTACAACCGTGAAAATCAGAAACTCCCGTGCAAAAACTGACATAGGCGGCATCAAATCAGCTATAGGCGAAACCAGCACCACAGTAGGCAGTACATCACTATACCAGAAAACATCAGTGATAGGCAAGGCTAAAGCTGACAATACACCAAACTTAATGTATGCATAAAAACACATTTTCTTATTGCGCAGCTGCTCAGTGGCTAGTGATGAGTCTCTTGCCATCATGCTATTACACTTGTGGCCAATTCAGACCTGATCACTGCTGTGCGTTTTTCGCACAGTGGGCGATCAGACACAAACTGCGCATGCGTATGCACCGCAATGAGCAGGCGCGTTGCACGGGTACAAAACGGATCGCCGCTCAGTGACAGGTTTATGCAACGGATCTGTTCGCACAGGCGAACGCAAGGAGGTTGATAGGAAGAGGGCATTTGTGGGTGTCAACTGACCATTTTCAGGGAGTGGTTGAAAAAACGCAGGCGTGTCCATGCGTTTGCAGGGAGGTTTCCTGACGTCACTTCCGGTCCCGGACAGGCTGAAGTGATTGCAGCGGCTGAGTAAGTCCTGGGCTGTGCAGAGACTGCACAAAATCTATTTGGGCAGTTCTGCTACACATGCGTTCACACACTTGCACAGCTTAAATGCACTCCCCCCATAGGCGGTGACTATTGGATCGCAGGGCTGCAAAAATCGCTGCCCAGTAATCAGGTCTGAATTACCCCCTAAGTGCGATCAATGCTTTTTAAGCTCTCCCTCTCTCGTTTTTCCCCTGTTCAGCAGCATGACGGATAAAGGGGATGCGGGGCATATTACGTGAATATATATATATATATATATATATATATATACGCACACTGTATAAGCACACACACACACAAATATAACAGAAATATAAATGTATCATCAGTGGAAAAGAAATTGTGCTTGCCTGTCATCCTTAATATAATCTATGTGGCACTGTACACACTCTTATTCTGTTGGTCTTCGCCACTTCTGATGTCAGCCACCAGCCATAGGGAGGTGGAGGTAGCAGACGCACACATGAGGAGGTAGCACCGAAGCAGAGCTACAGATGGTGAAAGGGGCAGAGGCATACATAGAGGGGGACAGGGGCAAATGTAGATGGTAGCAGAGGTACAGATGGCAAAGAGGGCATAGGCACAGAGTGGGAAGTATCAGAAGCACATATAGGGGGTATTCAATTCAAGTCAGAACTGCCGTTTTGTAGGAAAGACAGCAGTTTCTGACTTTTTTAGGTCGGAAACTGTTCTGAACTATTCAATCCCCCTGCCATTTTTCCTAGAAGTCGGCAATTCCGACTTGTCGGAAAACACGTGGATCGGTGGAATAGCCGCAGATCCACGTGTTTTGTCGGAATCGTGGCCAAATTCGACAGGTTTTAGCTCCATTTCTGACAATGTCAATCCTACTTTGAATACTCAAATGTCAGATCCTTTCCGTCGGAAAGGATCTGACATCAATTAAATACACCCCATAGAGGAGACAAAGGCCCTGGAGAAAAATGTGGCAAATGTGTAGATATGAGAGAGGCAAAGAACAGATGGGAAAGGAGAATGAAGCATAAAAGGGGGAGAAGCAAATGCTCACAATGTGGGGCAGACTTAGATGTTACAAGTGACTGAGGCACACATAGGATGGAAGGGGTAGGGGGCAGAGACATGCATGGGGTGAGAGGGGGCAGAGAAACGCATGGGGTGGGAAGGGGACAGAGACAGGCATGGGGTTGGAGGAGAGGGGGGAAAGAGACATGCATGGGGTAGGAGGGGGGGCAGAGACATGCTTGGGGTGGGAGGGAGGCAGAGACAGGAATGGGGTGGGAGGGAAGGAGGGACAGAGATATGCATTGGTTAGTAGGAGGGGCAAATACACGCATGGGGTGGGAGGGGTCAGAGACAGGCATGGGGTGGGGGCAGAGACATGCATGGGGTAGGAGGGAGGCAGAGACAAGCATGGGGTGGGAGGGGAGGGGGGGCAGAGACATGATGGGGTAGGAGGGGGGGCAGAGACATGCTTGGGGTGGGAGGGAGGCAGAGACAAGCATGAGGTGGGAGGGAAGGAGGGACAGAGATATGCATTGGTTAGTAGGAGGGGCAAATACACGCATGGGGTGGGAAGGGTCAGAGACAGGCATGGGGTGGGGGCAGAGACATGCATGGGGTAGGAGGGAGGCAGAGACAAGCATGGGGTGGGAGGGGAGGGGGGGCAGAGACATGCATGGGGTGGGAGGGGGACAGAGACATACAGTACATGGAGAGGCTTGGAGCAGAGGCACAGCTGAGGAACTTTTTTCATCTGAGTGCCTGTGTCTAGCACAGGCAGGGAGAGAAGGAGGGAGCTACAGTAGACCTGGGTGCGGGACACCTCACGGAGGAGTCAGGACTGGAGGAGAGCGAGGAAGCTGATCTAGATCTAATGAGCAAAAGACAGAGGGACCATCTGGTACTGAGGATCCCAGCTCCGATGTGCACAGGCAGCCATCTGTGACTGCCAGTGAGTGAGAAGCAGGCTGCAGCCCCAATTTCCAGCACCAGCAGGCCTCTCTGCCTATGGTCCTTTCTGTATATTCCCCTTAGTCTTCATTCTGCCCCTCTCCATAGTCAGCTCCACCTGCCGCCCACCTCTTCTGTTAGCCTGGCCTCTGAGCATGAGTACACTGTACTGTGCAGCCCCTCAGCTCCGCCCAGCAGCAACTTGCCAGTCAGCCTTGTCCCCCTTGGCTGCTATTACATGATATGGTCCGGCCCCGCAGCACACCCTCCAGCTGCCCTGTCTGCCTGTATTGCTATGCAGCGCCAGCGTTTGCTGCCGGGAGATCAGCATTGCAGATCGGATCGGTAAAAGAGATCCGATCTGCTGCAGGTGGAGGGGGCCCTCGTAGAAAGTGGGGCCCGGGGTACTTACCCCAAGGGCCTCTCCCTTAATCCAGCTCTGCCAAGTCCCAGTTTGAATATTCCTGTGGTTCGGAATTCGTATTTTAAATTAACATTTTGGGTTTTTTATTGCAAAAATTACATGCTTTTTTTTAGCTGTGTGTTTAAGATTTTTAATAATGATTATCGCATTTTTCTTACTATTTTAAACCAAACTGAATCTTAATCAATACCAAAAACACAATGATTAATTAGAACCACACACATCTCTAATTCCATGCATTATATGTGGGTTTTCCAAACTACAGAGCAAACCGACACTTTTTGGTACAAAGAAAAAGACATGGTTCTCTGAGGTAAGATAGGGAAAACTGCATGCTGTTTCAGCTATCTTGGTTGTCAAAATAAAAATACATTCCCTACAAGCCCAGTGCTACTCAGCTACTTAGTGCTACCCACGCTAGATGCTCTGAACTATAGGGTGGCAGACAATCGTGCTCCTGTGTCAAGAGATAACTGTCCCAATCAGGGATGGATTATAGGAGGGGTGGGGTGCAGCGGTGGTCGCCCCAGGACCCCCACACAGTCACCACAATTAGTACATCACTGGAGAGCAGAGCAGCATTTCGCTGCCTGCTCCCTGGTTCTCTGCATAAACTGCGGCGGCCGTGGAGCTAAGTTCCTGGCAACTGGCTCACAGACCGCTACTTCTGCCCCACATCTAAGCTCTAGTACAGAACTTATAGATGTCACTTCCGCCCACAATGTTGTTCCCGCAGCCAAAGTGTGGCTGGATGTCAGTTACCTGCTTCAGTTACCTGTGTGGTTTGCCTCCACCGACAACTGGTACACAGAGGGGCTGGCAAATCACTTTGATAGTTATATTGACATAGCTCCCACAAGTTTGTTGCCCAGGGGCCCCCACACACCTTAATCTGACCCTGGGCCCAATGCTTTGTATACACTGAGCCCCTCCTAGTACCCCTGGCCAGTGAAAACCAGTGAAAAAATATTAAATTACAGTGCAATCATTTTTGGCACTACAAGAGTTGGCATGCACTGACAGTCTATGACCGTTCTCGTATGCATGCACTTATAAAACTATAAATGCTAGCAAATACATGAGGTGAGATGTAATAGCGTCCAATGTTGCTGGAGGTGTGGGATGCCGGCCGAGCTCGGATCATTTTTTAAAGAAGCAGTCATTTACAAGGCACGGTAAATTCAATTGTGGAAATTGATCACCAAGTGGTGAGTTAGAAATAGAGAGAGAAGTCAGTATATCATACCACTGTGCCAGATCACTTAAACCACTGATAGGACCCCAGTTATATAAAGAATAAAAGTGGTACTTCTTTAGGTAAGGAATAAATTAACATCCCTCCCCATTTTAGATGAAGAGCAAATTAATATTCCTCCCTTAGCAAAATGGATTAAATAATATTGTCACATTAATAATTATATTATTATTACCCTAGAATTTAAAATTAAATGTTGCATCCTTATCAATACTTACCTGAAATCTTTGTTTTTCCTGTTCCAATGTAATCGTTATGGTGGGGGGAACAAAGATGAGTATCAAACCTTCGAGAGAGACAATGTGAAGATGTTGTCCATAGCCAATCAGCTTCTAACTATCATTTTATACACTGTGTGAGATATGATAACTAGCAGCTGATTGGATGCTATGGGCATTATCTCCCCTTTGGATCTCTTGAAGGTTTGATACATCTGTCCCATAGACTGAGCAGACTGCTCATGAGTCATGAGTAAATCTCTGTTGGGTGGTCTACTTAGACAGATAGTCAGGAGCTGTATCTTAAACATGATTGGCTAAGCTATAAAAGAAGAAAATGTTGGTGTCCTATCCAGCTATTAAGTAAGTGGACTTCTAAAAGAGTAACTCATTAAAGTTTTTTAATGCCCTATTTGGATTACATTATAAAAAGGAAATATTAAGTTTTTAGTTAAGTATTTATCAAAGACACAACATTTGATTTACAATTATGAGGGCAATAATAATATATGATACTAATGTATCAATATTAATTATTAGAAAGATGGGAAAATGTGGAAAGGTGGACAAATTTCTTAATTTATCTACAGACAGCATTAGTAATTAATGTTTTTACATACTTCTCAACGTGACCCATGATATAAAGAAAATGTGCATTCATCAGACTGGAGGAAGGGAGGATTTATCAGTTTGGAGAGAGATAAAGTGGAGAAAGAGAAAGTTCTAATTGGCATTTTACAGGCTGTTTGAAAAATAACAGGAGATGATTGGTTGGTACTTTATCACTCTCCACTTTATCTCTCCAATATTTGATACATCTCCCCCTTAGTGATGTCCTGGATTTTATGGTGTACTATATGTACATCTCCCATATACACAATTCGAAAAACAAAATATTCCGAAATCTTTATTTTTTTTTTACAAGACTTAGATAGTGACACATGAGCATTCGATGGTTCAATGTACAAAAACTTTGTTTCATGCACAAAATTATTAAAATATAGGGTCCAATGTATTGATGCCTGAGTTTGGCAACCATGTGTGATGTTGGCTGAAATCGGATGTACTTTTAAATGGGCAATCACTTACAAGGCATGGTTTTGCAGTGATTGTCCCCTTAAAAAAAAATCGAAGTTTGGCTGGCATCCCGCACGGCCGCCGAACTCGGGCGTCATTACATCTGGCCCATATTGTGTAAAATTACCTTCATGCTAAGTGCATAAGGTGGATATGAAACATCACTGCAATTCATGTTTAGACTTGGGTCCCATACAAGATATATCATTTAGGCATGCAAATTTCCAAAATACATAAAAATCCAAAAATTCCAAAATACTTCTGGTCCCAAGCATGTCGGATATGGGAGACTCAACCTGTGTTTATAGAATCTTTAGTGCAATGCAGCAGAGAAACACTTCTTATGCATTAGGAAATGGTAAAGCTCACACTTTCAAGAACTTTACCAATAGTACATTGTAGCTAATGCTACATTTGTAGTTACCCTGAAGATGGTGTTAGCTACTGGGGGCAAGCTCTGAAAAGTTAAGCATTCAGAGCTTGATAAATTGGCTAATTTTGACTTCCCCATAGAAGTACTATGTATGGGGACATCAGTGATTTCTGTGGCATTAGAGGTTTAATGAATAGCCTTGATCTTAAAATGACCCTTTCTCTAGTGAAAACTGCCATTTGTGCTGGAGTTACGGTTTTGATAAATAGCCCACCTTCACTTTAATGACATAGATATCCCACCAAAAAACTCTAACAAACAAACAAACAAACAAACAACAACAGATCAATTCTGCGAAGGCGTTTAGCCTTAAAATTAAATCATAGAGACTTCCAGGCAAAACTGCATTGCAAATAAAGAAGAAAAAAAGCTGCAAGATAGCCTCTTCTACAGATATTCTGTTGTTAATTGGATTTTTAAGATCCTTTGTATTATACATTGGTTTAGAAGTAATTAGAAAAACCACCAGCATATACTAATATGTTGTATCTCAGCTTTCGGTTCAGACTTTTCATTTTAATAGGTGGTCCCAGGCTCAGTGCATATCTCCACTATTCACAAAATCATGGGAAACGTGAAACTAGTTGCATTTCAGGTCTACAGCTGACATTCAGCTGTCATGTCTTCTTTGTCTCCAGAACTTCTCTCCATTGAAATATTCAAGAGTACTTTATGGTAATGACAAAGAAATAGTCAATTGATGCCATTACACTTCATTCACACAGAGAATACAGTCCTGTTCACAACTGTTGAAACAGTCTAACATCATTCTTTGTAAGATCTATTGAAGAAGCAAGACACCCAATTTCTTTCCAAATAACACAGGCTAACGTCCTTAGTCCAAACATTTAGCTACGTCTGCTAATAGGTTTCGATAGAAAGCTTTAATTGAGATAACAGCATCTGCATTTTAATGGCTAGCCATTTGTGTGAAATGGACGATTACCTGAAAAGCCATGCCCTGTCTGCACTAGTTTCAATACAAGTGGCAGCTGGGTAGAAGGAGAAAGAAAATGCTCAAAATATGGATTTTAAATACAACGGTTGACATTTTTTGCATTAAAACATTCAGCCTTTCTTAAGAAGCATTTTGAGAATGTTTTAGCAATTGCTTCACCCCCTTATGTGTAATAGAAATCTGAATAATAAAATAAAAACAAGACAACTAATTTAAAAAAAAACTAAAACCCTTCCCCTATGATAATGTGACTTCTTTCACTTTAGCAACAGGCATCTTTTATATTTATTATATATTAATATTTTGTGGTATTCCTACCATGATTTACTCTAGCTTAGTTGACTACTTTTGGTATGCATAAGGTCCCCCAAATGAGAATAATTAGTAAGAATGAAGAAGGATTTTCTGCACCAACTACCTAATAATCTGAGTAAGTAGTCAGGGGATTGTTTTAGGAAACAACCAAAACGTTCTGCCCTTCTCATGATTTTGAAGGTACCTATATCCCACTGGATGTTAAATAATTTCTGATAAATTTTCATTCATGGAAAGGGAATCTTATAGAAGAGATACCTTTAATCTGTTAGGATAGTGGACTGTATATTGCAATTTACCTAGCTCATTTGACTATTGTTTGGCCATGGAAACATTAAATACATGGAATACATGGAAACAAAAATAGTTCTCATGCAGTTGTAATTTTGGGATCTTTTGGAATATATTATTTTTCTCCATTTTCTTGTTGTATGCTGGGCCTTATTAAATTCAGGTGCAGAGTGAAGCCATGGGGGAGAAATGTGCCCTTTTACAGGAAACTACAGTATATGGGTAGGTGGGAAAATTAAATTGTTAGGGCAGTATTCAAATTATATATCACGCCCAATCTCCTTTCTAAAATGATCCACGTCATCACGCATATTGCACCCATAGTAATCCGGTTTAGCTGTGTAAAGGGTTGGGTGCCTCGCTACCCCGGGGGTAGCGAGCAGAAATGATGATACCAGTCCCCCGATGGCAGAAACAGAATGGGTGTGGAAGGGGTTGAAAAGAATTGAATACCATCGTTAGTGTTCTTGTGAAATTTACTGACTTGATACAGTCTAATTTTTGGGACATTATAGTGAAGGTATTGGATTCTATGAAAAGTATAAGAAAAAAAAGAGGAACAGGAAGAAGAAAACTTAAGTGGCTTTTTGCATGATCTTGGGGAGGTCCATTTTGAGGACTTACAGTATGGATGTGATGAGCACAAAAAAGAGCTATTACAAAAACACTGATACAAGATGAGGCCTTACAGTATGTACTAAATACTATAAAATGACATATTTATAGACGTTTTATGCCAGGGCCATAATGTGGATAATAGAGAAAAAACTAAGTTAGCATGTCAATGTTTATTTTGTTTTACCTATTAATATTGTTTGTGTATCTTTTATTGCAGTTGAGCTCCATAAAATCATATTAAATGTTTACCTATACCAATGTGTCCTCATACAGCTTTCCCTTTTAATCATTTGGCCTGAAATGCTTAGCATGGCTAAGATGCTCCACCATGAGTAGCGATTGGATGGACGCCCAATTATTATTATTTTTGCCGCAAAATAATTTGTATAAAGTAGCAGATTTAGCATATTTCTAAGTAAAATCACAAAGTGTGGCTAAGTCAAAGATTTAATTTCATGGATAACTTGGCCATATGGCTTAAATGGGGAAGGGTGTATATGTACACATCTATATATTTTGTTTATATAATGCAGTGTATCTGTGTGGCCTTGTATGTAGGTTGATACACGAAGGTCTTTTATTGTAAACTAGTTCAGCACAGACAAACTAAATAAGCTAGTATTGCAGATGGAAAAATTATAATTGAAGAGGAATATACTTGCACCACTCAGTAAGTGTATTCATATTTCTGCATCTCAGCTGCAGAGTCCATCTACTATGTCTGTAGGTTATAGATGTGATGCTGCCTAAATGTAGAGCATATCTTACATGTCACATTGCACATGTTACATAACTTTTGCAGAGTCACGCGCTTCAGGTGCATCTCCACTTGCAAGTGAACAGGCGTAACTGGACTTTGTGGTAGATATAGTTCAGTGAGGACTTGTTGAAGCATTTGCAGGCTAGGCAGAATAGAAGGCAGTATAAGCATAAATATGCCTGTTTCCAAGCATACAGTATTATTTGCACTAAATATAGGCTGGTGCAAGTGCACCCTAATGATAATGATGATGAGTAGCAAACAGGGACGGATCTAGACTTTTCTTTTTTTTGGGGGGGGGGCAGTTTACTGTTTAATCTTGACTCCTCCCCTCTCTAGTACCAACTCCTCCCATCTGCAATCCTAACTCCTCCTCTCTCAATTCCTGAAAAACTGAACTTTTTGAGTGAGACTGAGATAGTTCTTTGTGATTGTTCTATGTACATGTGACTGTGCTTTGGGGTAACTGTATTCATTAGCCCTAGTACCCACACACCTGCAAGTGAGGGGCATATGCTCTGTAATCCTTGCTCTCCTGGCTCCTCTGTGCTGCTGTGGTATAGGCTGCAGCACATCGTTCTAAGTGGGCGTGGCTATGACTGTGTTAGGGGGCGGTCGCCCCCTTCGCCCCCCCTAAATCCGGCCCTGGTAGCAAACGAATAGCACAGATAGGGGCAGGTGAAGTACAACTCTGTGTACATCTCTGCATAAGGACAAATAGGCAAATGTATTTTCATGCTTGTAATGCAGGAGCAGAGACAGCATGGGGGGTGATTCAGATCTGATCGCTGTTGTGTTTTTGCACAGTGGGCGATCAGGTACTAACTGCACATGCGTATGCACCGCAATGCGCACACACGTCGGACACCAACAAAGGGCATCATAGGTCAGCGACGGGATGGTGCAAAAAATCAGATCGCACAGACACTCGCAAGGTGATTGACAGGAGACAACCATTTGCGGGTGGTAACTGACCGTTTATTGGGAGTGTCCGGAAAAACACAGGTGTGCCCAAGAGTTTTCAGGGAGGGTGTCTGACATCAGCTCTGGCCCCGATCAGCCTGATGTGATTGCACTGTAGGAGTAAATCCTGGGCTGCGCAGAGACTGCACAAAGTGTATTTTAGCAGCTCAGCATACACATAGAATCGCACATTTGCACAGCGAATTTACACTTCCCCTGGAGGCGGCGACTATCTGAACGCAGGACAGCAATCAGGTCTGAATAACCCCCATAGAAGTTTCACCAAAAAGTTCGCTGGCGCAAGTGATCCTGATGATGATTACAAGTAGCAAACCAAGACGAGAGTATGAATAGGGGTGAGTAGTACAACTCTGCATATGGACAATATTCAAATTTGTCAGATATGGCGATAATATTACTAATATTTTATTGAATTTTTTTTTTGCAGTGGCACTATATATTGATATATGCTTGTATATCAATTATTTAGTCAGCCTTTCTTGGATCCCTACAGCTATATATATTGTACACTGGCCCCTTCTTTTTGTCTCATAAAGATCTTGGTCACAAAGGTGCAGCATATTCATGGAGTGGTGAGTGTTGCCTTGTGGCAAGTGCTGGCTCACATAGTTTACCTCAAACAACTTTTCTACATCTCTACCAAAAGAGCCTCTTGTTATTATGTAAAAACTCAATGGCACCTGAACTGCCATCCAACCTGCTGGGTCTCGCAGAAGAGTTATAGCAGAGTTTGTTGAAGTGAGCTGCAAAACTACTAAAGCGTGATCAAGTGAATATACCAAGGTATTTGTTACTCTCTTTCTAGAGAAACACGTTTTTTAAAGAAAGTGTGTCAGGGTTTCACGAAATGCATTACTGTAGCAAACAAGGAAACTTTACAATAATTCATATTATCCAATGGAAACATTTTATTTCTGGAAAATAGATTTAAGCTTGACATTAAATATATATTAGTTTGTACTATTGTAATTGTATTTTTAATTAGCTTTAACATATAAAGCCGGATGTAATGGCTTGCGAGAGTATCGGAGGTCCAACCGAACTCGTACATTTTTTTAAAGCAGCAAACGTTTACAAGGCAAAACCTGGTTGATTTTGCCTTGTAAACGTTTGCTTCTTTAAATAAAACATTTGAGTTCATCCGGAGTCTCGGAGCTCCGGCTGTCTCACAAGCCATTACATCCAGACCATAAGGTTTAATGATTTTAAGTTTAAGCACTTTAGTCCCAAACGAGTAATGTTAGGAAACAGTAAATAAGTAAAAGCAAGTAAAGCTTTATAAGAAATATAAAATGACAGGATTGTAACAAAAGTTTGTAAAATAACAACTATTTATACTGTGAAGTTTATTATAGCAACTTACAAATGTTCGAGGCATATACTGTGGCAGATATCAATACAGTAGTCGAATTCTTGCAAAACATGTGTTAGCTGGTTAGCAATAGCTGGTATGTTTTTCCAGATTATTGAGATTAACAGGAGGGAAAGGGAAGAAGACCTTGTCCTTGACATGTCCCCATAAAAAAAATAATCACAGATTGAGACTTTGTGATGACCAGTATAAGAGAAACATGATGGCCATATGTTGCATTGCCAATCCAGCACTGTGGAGGTAATTCTAACTTTGTGGTGCCTGTGTGGGCATACTCAAACATGTTGAAATATGAAGTTGACAAAGTCTTCATGCAGTTGAGACACCAACCAATGAATAAGCATATCAAGATATGAAGCTCCCGTTACATTTTTTTCTTGGAAAAAGAAGTGGACATACACTTTTTTACAGGACATAGCGCAGAAGACATTCATTTATGGGAAATCCTGCACATGCTCCGCTGTTGCTCTTGAATGTTCAGTCCCCCATATGCATACTTTTGCATGCAGAAATTCTGTTATTACTTCTCAATTGAAATCTCTACTGTGAAATATACTTGTGCTATTGGAAAGAACTGTGCAGTATTTCTCTACAAGGCATTTATTTTTTGCAAGCAGAAAATCTGTTACTTTGATCAATTCTCTATTGTGGAAAAGATTTGTTATTTCAAAGCATTGTCCAGCAAGACATTTATTAGTGCTAATTGGAAAACTGACAAGCATACCCTTCAGTGAAGATTGTCCGTACTATGCTGAAAATCTGGCATGCTGTTTTATGTAAATAGTTTAAGTAGTCTCTGAGGTGTCCTGTCCCCTTAAAAATATATGTGTTTGTGATTTTTAGCTAACACTACTTAGAGTTTAAGTCCTGGCAGCTGCCAAGTACCAGTGAATAATTGTAGTTTCAGGAAAGGGGGCTGTTATAGGTGAAGCACTGGGGAAGCGAGTTTTGTAAGCTCAAGATTACAGTAAACACCCACTTTGCAATGCTCATCCACTGTGACAATCCACCCATCTTGTGGATTGTGTCACCCTGCCTCCTATGCACTCTAGAGTATAGCACAAAGGATGCTTCAATCCTCTTCTGCTGACCCACCAGGTGCCAAAAATTCTGCTTCTCACTCTGCTTTCTGTCAGAGTAATTCAGCAGGCTCGCTGGCCAGACTCCCTACTTAGACCAATGGAGAACTGAGTCAAAAGCAGAGCTTGCAAATAGGCATAATGCTAACTACTAAGGACACTACATTAAGGTATAATGCTACCTATTGGGGACTTTATATTGAGACCGATTCAGAGATGCACGAAGTTGACATACAATATCAAAGTACATAAGTTTAGCGATTATTTGAAACTGATGCACAAAAATGTCTGCAAACCTTACTGTGCATTAATTACACAGAATGAATGCACAACGGTGCTGTTGTGATCGATTCAGGTGGTATCTGAAAGGTTATGGAAGTGATAGACATTCCTGATTGGTGACTAAGAGGTAGCTAGTAGTTCACACAAAAATTATCCATTCAGTGGGTGTATTATGGGAGTGTCATAGGCATTTCAATACAGGTGGCTGCATTCACAGACGCACAGCTGCTAGCACAAGAGCCCATGGTCAGATGGAGAAACTGCACCTGCCATAGGACTGGTGAAGGTTTGGATGGTGCAACAGATAGTGGCGTGTAAAGATGCACCTATCAGTATTAAGCATGTAGTGTAAGAATATTTGAATATTCTCAAAGACAGGTGACCGCAAATAGACATTACTTACCAAGGGTACTACATTAAGGCAGAATGTAAATTACTGGGGGCATTACAGTGCAGCATGATCTATTTTTACTCTTTACTCCCACTCACTTCATAAACTGTCCATGCCACTACACTTAACTGATACCATATTGTGGCAGATGGTCAAATTCTGTTGCTACATGTCAATATCATTAACCATGAAAGATTCTGAGCTGTCCAGTTAGAGCCTACATGTAACATTAAGACCATGAGTTGATTGACAACCCAACTTATCTTCAGAATTTTTAATCCACTGCAAAAATGGGATGCGGTTATGTGAGTGGCGGTCAGGAGACCGCCAGTCACAATACCAGCGCTGGCATCCCGAACAATGACTAGCTCGCCAGTTGGCATGCTGACCAACAAGGGGCTATTCTCACTCGTGGGTGTCCACAACACCCATAGAATGGAAATAGAACCTGTGGCGAGCGCAGCAAGTCACCAAGCCTGCAAGGGGCTTCATTGCGCTTGCCCCCCATGGCAGCCATCTGTCTCCCAACCGCCAGTCACCCGATACCAACCTGCAGAAATCAGGGCTTCCTGAGAAAAATCATGCCAGACAGCTAGTTTGATTAAAAAAAATGTATTGGTCATGTCACCAGCAATAGTAGTAGTGTAGCATCTGCTTTATCTCTGACCATTGTGGGAGTTCAGTCTACTTGCACAGGATTTAAGGTAAGCAATGTTGACATTCCAGACCTCACAGGTGGTGGCAATTTTGAGAGTAAGGATTACCATTAGCTCATTGTGTGTTAGAGACAGTGTGGAGACTTCCAGACAGTTTTTGTTAGTAATAATGAACTCATTCTTGTCATGCTGTAAGCATTGCCTGATGGAAAAGGATGCCTAGGTTGCCCAGATTCTGCCCATACCATGACATCCAACAGAAATAGCTCTGGTAGTGCTAGCTTGTATGGGGCTCTCCTGTAGTTACAGGATGCTTCATCAGATCTCCCTCTACACCTTCCTGGGTCTGCTAAAACATTTAGTAGTTTCTACTAAAAGTTTTAGCAGACACGAGTCCTACCCATTGGATTGACCAGAGTCCTGCCCATTGGATTGATTAGAATCCTGCACATTGGATTGATCAGAGTCATTAAATTGACATTGCTAGCAGGAGGATCTGTGATGTGATTAGTAGTGGTTACAGGTGAAACCAATGTCCACTTGAACAGAAGCAACACACACAGGAAGTGTGGCACAATCTACCATCCAATAACACCTACAAAGGGTGCACAGAATGGACTTGAACAAGGTTGGCGCAGGTTCGATGCAAAAGCTCCTGTCTACACTTGGATGGCTAAAGCTGTGTTACCCTTACCAGTAGGGAGAATATATCAGATTAGATCCTGCAATGCAGGATTGAAGGCCTCTGCCCCATCTGTATAGTACTATTAACACTAACCAACACCTATTAGCACTAACCAAAAGTTTTAGCAGACCAGAGTCCTACCCATTGGATTGACCAGAGTCATGCCCATTGGATTGATTAGAATCCTGCACATTGGATTGATCAGAGTCATTAAATTGACACTGTTAGCAGGAGGATCTGTGATGTGATTAGTAGTGGTTACAGGTGAAACCAATGTCCATTTGAACAGAAGCAACACACAGGAAGTGTGGCACAATCTACCATCCAATAACACCTTCAAAGGGTGCACAGAATGGACTTGAACAAGGTTGGCGCAGGTTCGATGCAAAAGCTCCTGCCTACACTTGGATGGCTAAAGCTGTGTTACCCTTACCAGTAGGGAGAATATATCAGATTAGATTCTGCAATGCAGGATTGAAGGCCTCGGCCCCATTTGTATAGTACTATTAGCACCAACCAACACCTGGGTGGTAGGTGAAATGGAATGAAAAATATAACCATTTATGCCAAAAATAGTAGTTGTGGTTTTATTTATTATGGAGTTTAGTTTTCTGCAAAAAGAACCCAAAAAACGGTGTTACACATACATTAAAAGTCTACCATAGCCCAGTAATTGTTCAGGTGTGAATCTTGTGCAAAATAGCTAAATTTAGGAGCTATCCATTGCTGACTTATTTTGTTAGTGACTGGTTATCCTCAAATTCCAAGGAGACCTGATATCACTTTACAATTACAATTCCCCCATTGAGCACTGGATAAACATTTAGACAATACAAAAGAGCCTGAGCAAGAAAAAGACTCTATAGCAAATTTGGATTATTCACTTAAATGGGAATACGATAATGCCATTCAGTTATGCTTCAAACATATCCAATCCAGAAATTGGAGATCTCGCTAACTAATGAGGGTTAGGCTGAGTGGGTTAGGGGTAGGGTTAAAATACCACAATCCGTCTGCATTCTGGGTGTTGGAATTCCGCTGTCAGTATTCTGAACATTCTGGACACTCTGGTATTTTAATACCAACCCCTCCCACTGATAACACCATCTTGATAAATAAGTCAGACAACATAGTCCCTACAACATGCTACAGTAATGTGGTAATCAATGAAAACACGGAGACAGCAAGAGGAATAGGTGTTTTCTCTGCAGTATCCTTCTTTTTTAATAGGACTAATCTATGATTGTGTTCAAATCACCACAGGACTCTGGAGAGCAGTCAAAATGTGTCTTTACTCACTGCAATTATGGTGAATAATGGATGCAGAGGCACCTCCTGTTTAACAAACACTTCCTGTGTAACAAGTGGATAGCAATGATGCAATCCATGTCCAGCATACATCTAATAATCCCTTTCTCTGGGAAAAAAGACAGAGCAAAGGATTATCATTAATTCATAAAGAGAATCCATGTTGTCATTTCTGGATCTTTTCAAGATGCTATTTCATTTTGCATACATATCAACATAATCTATACAATGATTTTAATGCATTATTTACTCAAATATCATGCTCTGTTTGTCTTTCATCTACAACACAGATCAGCTTTTGAGTTCCATCATCAATCCCTATCTTGCACTATCATGAGTGTTTGCTGTGTTGCCCCCATTATCTGCTGCATAAAACTTAACTATTGCTCCCACAGGAAAATATCAGCTAAAATTTCTCTAATGAAACAATCATCTTTTCTGACAAATGTTGTTGCCTTATGAATAGGGACCAGCAGTTTATAAATGTCTTCCATTATTTACAAGTGCCTTGGGTGAAAAAAAAAATATTTCCCACAAAATTGTGGATAGACTGTAACATATTCATTGATGGATTTTCTATTTAGTCCCTCAAGCATAGGCAATATACTATACTATGTAGCCGAATGATCTCAAATGAGCTATTGTTATGACAAATTGTTTTGTAAGATATTTAGGACACCTCTTGAGCAATAGGATCTATCGAAAATCGAAATAGACACTGACCTTTCTTGATATTCATCCTGGTAGGTGTGCAATAATCTATACTATTATGGTAACACATGAGCAAAACAGGGGATGTGTGGATTTGCACCAATCGCAAGGCAGTAATAGTATAGAAGCCATTGTCAAAGATTATGTTCCAAATCTTATGGAAGATGGGCAGTTTTGTGATTTATGTAAGAAAAATACCCTCTCCTACAAGCCCTTCACCGGCTTCCCTTCCCTTTCAGAATCAAATTCAAGCTTCTCACACTCATTTACAAAACCCTCACCCACTCCTCTCCCATTTACACCTCTGATCTTACCTCCCTTTTCACTCACACCCGTCCTCTTTGCTTTGCTATTGCACGCCACCTTTCCTGCGAACTGATTTACTTCCTCCCACTCCTACCGCCAAGATTTTCATGTGCTGCTCCCTTTCTCTGGAATTTTCTTACCTCTCCCCCTCAGACTCTCCACCTCTCTACAAAACTTTAAACTGGCTCTTAAGAACTACTTCTTCACCAAATACAGCCAAATCTCTTCCTAACCCTTCGTTCCACGATCATTGTCTACCCCATCTGTGTCACCCCTGTCTCTCTGCCCCTCCCCTTTAGAATGTAAGCACTCATGATCAGGGCCCTCGTGCCCTGTGCTTATCCTTCTCTTACAGAAACCATCTTCGACAGCACTAAATCCTGCTGTTTTCTACTACCCTGATACTTATTTCAGTGTCATCTGCTGATATAGCTTTGTTTATTTACCCTGTCCAATATTGTCATCAACTGTAAGTCATTGTTTTCCTGTTTTGTTTATTTGTTTATGTACTCTGTAATTGGGTGCTGTGGATAAAAATATATAATGATAATAATAATAATAATAATAATACTAACAATAACACCTTTGAGATGTGCGGCGAGCACTTTTCGTGTTTTGTGTTTTGGTTTTGGTTCTAAGTTCTCGCTCATGTTCTGGTTTTGGGTTGGTTTTGTCAAAACCACCCTTTCGTGTTTTGGTTTTGGATCTGGATGATTTTTGAAAAAAACATAAAAACAGCTAAAATCACAGAATGGGGGGGTAATTTTGATCCCACAGTATTATTAACCTCAATAACATTCATTTCCACTCATTTCCAGTCTATACTGAACACCTCACACCTCACAGTATTGTTTTTAGGCCAAAAGGTTGCACTGAGGTGGCTGCATGACTAAGCTAAGCAACACAAGTGTGCGGCACAAACACCTGGCCCATCTAGGAGTGGCACTGCAGTGTCAGACAGGATGGCAGATTTAAAAAATAGGCCACAAACAGCACATGATGCAAAGAAAAAAAAGAAGAGCACCGAGGTTGCTGTATGACTAAGCTAAGTGACACAACCACCTGGCCCATCTAGTAGTGGCATGCAGTGGCTGAATGTCGAAAGTGGCCCGCAATTTTTCAGTCCACTGACAGCATCTCCTGCATGCCCCTGTCATTTAAAAAAAAAATCTGCAATTGGTGGACTTACACAGCAGTACCCCTGGACTAATATAGCAGTACCCCTGGACATATATGGCAGTGTCAGACAGGATGGCACTTTAAAAAACCATGCCCCAAACAGCACATGATGCAAAGATGAAAAAGAGGTGCACCAAGGTTGCTGTATGACTAAGCTAAGTGACACAAGTGTGCGGCACAAACAATTGGCCCATCTAGGAGTGGCACTGCAGTGTCAGACATGAGAGCAGATATTAAAAAAGGCCCCAAACAGTACATCATGCAAAGATGAAAAAGAGGAGCAATGACGTAGCTGTATGACTAAGCTAAGCGACACAAACAATTGGCTCATCTAGGAGTGCCACTGCAGTGTCAGATAGGAGGGCAGATATAAAAAAGGCCCCAAACAGCACATCATGCAAATATGAATAAGAGGTGCAATGAGGTAGCTGTATGACTAAGCTAAGCGACACAAGTGTGCGGCACAAACACGTGGCCCATCTAGGGTTGGCACTGCAGTCCCACTGCACTAATGGCAGATACTGGATGCAAGTCTAACACCAGCATAGTTGTTATGGCCTCAGTAATCCGCTTTGCAACAGGGTATATATATATATATATATATATATATAGCAGTATCACTGGACTGGACTTATACGCCAGTACCACTGTAATTATACAGCAGGATCACTGGACTTATACGGCAAGATTACTGGATTTATACGGCAGGATCACTGGAATTGTACGGCAGCAGAGCCGGCCCTAGGCATAGGCAGACTAGGCAAATGCCTAGGGCATTTGGAATGCCTAGGGGCACAAGCAGCTTCTGCTGATTAAAATTATATGCAGCATGCCTACAGTATATTCTGTGTGTGACTGCGGCTGTATCTACATCACTGGAATGATCACTGGAATTATACGGCAGTACCACTGGACTTATACGGCAGTATCAATGGACATATACGGCAGTATCACTGAACATATACGGCAGTATCACTGGACATATACGGCAGTATCACTGGACTGTACTTATACGTCAGTACCACTGTAATTATATGACAGGATCACTGTAATTATATGGCAGGATCACTGGATTTATACGGCAGAATCACTGGAATTATACGGCAGCAGAGCCGGTCCTAGGCATAGGCAGACTAGGCAAATGCCTAGGGCATTTGGAATGCCTAGGGGCACAAGCAGCTTCTGCTGATTAAAATTATATGCAGCATGCCTACAGTATATTCTGTGTGTGACTGCGGCTGTATCTACATATGAAATGCTACATTACAGTGTATCCTTATAAATCACTGTAATTTAGCATTCCATATGCAGATACAGCCACAGTCGCACACAGAATATAGGCATGCTGAATATCATTTTAATCAGCAGAAGCTGTGTGTGCGTCCTAGTCACATAGCAATGCAAATAATATGCATTTTTGGCAAAAAAAGGTGCCCAACTTTAGCAGAGCTGGTCAGGAGCTGCCGGTTGACTAACGCCAGGCATCTCCTGCTGCATGGCGTATTGAGACAAGATGTAGTAAGAGGACACATCTATATCCAAGCAGCGGCAGAGGTCACAGTGTTAGCTGCTGTGTGAGTGCTGTGTGCGGTCAGGTTGGTTGTGCAATAGTGTTCAGCATATGTGTAAGGGGCATTATGTGTGACATTATGTGTATAAATAAAGGCAATACTAATGTGAGGCATTATGTGTATAAGGTGCTCTACTGTGTGGCATAACGTATAGAAAGGGCATTACTGTCTGGTATAATGTGAATAAGAGCAATATGGTGTGGTGTAATGTGAAAAAGGGGCAATTCAGTGTGATGTAATGTGAATAAGGGGCATTACTGTGAAGAGTAACGTATATAGGGGGTAATTCAGAGTTGATCGCAGCAGCAAGTTTGTTAGCAATTGGGCAAAACCATGTGCACTGCAGGGGCGCAGATATAAAATTTGCAGAGAGAGTTAGATTTGGGTTGGTTATTTTGTTTCTATGCAGGGTAAATACTGGCTACTTTATTTTTACACTGCAATTTAGATTTCAGTATGAATATACCCCACCCAAATCTAACTCTCTCTGCACATGTTACATCTGCCCCTCCTGCAGTGCACATGGTTTTGCCCAACTACTAACAAAATTGCTGCTGCGATCAACTCAGAATTAGGCCCATAAGGTAAAGTGGTACTACTATGTGATGTAACCTGACTAAGGGACACTATCGCATGTAATGTGAATAAAGTTGCACTACTGTGTGGCATAATTTGAATTGGGGGTACTACTTTGTGGCCATGACCCTTCCCAGCAAGAACACGTCCCTTTTTGGGCTACACACCTAATGTGCGCACTGTTTCTATTTAAAATATGAGCACCATAATGAGAACTGCTATGGGTGAGGGGTGATGGTACTGGGAAAGGGGTGCATGGATAGAGGTGGAACTAGCAGCTGTGCTAGGGGGCATCAGCCAAAATCTTGCCTAGGGCATCATATTGGTTAGGGCTGGCTCTGTACGGCAGTACCACTGGACATATACGGCAGTATCAATGGACATATACGGCAGAATCAATGGACATATACGGCAGTATCAATGGACATATACGGCAGTATCACTGGACTGTACTTATACGTCAGCACCACTGTAATTATACGGCAGGATCACTGGAATTATACGGCATGATCACTGGAATTATACAGCAGGATCACTGGAATTATACGGCAGTACCGCTGGACATATACGGCAGTATCAATGGACATATTTGGCAGTATCACTGGACATATACGGCAGTATCAATGGAGATATACGGCAGTATCACTGGACATATACGGCAGTATCACTGGACTGTACTTTTACGCCAATATCACTGGAATTATACGGCAGTACCACTGGACATATACGGCAGGATCAATGGACATATACGGTAGTATCACTGGACATATACAGCAGTATCACTGGACTGTATTTATACGCCAGTACCACTGTAATTATACGACAGGATCACTGGAATTATAAGGAAGGATCACTGGAATTATACGGTAGGATCACTGGAATTATACGGCAGGATCACTGGAATTATACGGCAGGATCACTGGAATTATATGGTAGTACCGCTGGACATATATGGCAGTATCAATGGACATATATACGGCAATATCAATGGACATATACGGCAGTATCAATGGACATATACGGCAGTATCACTGGACATATACGGCAGTATCACTGGAATTATATGCCAGTATCACAGGAATTATACGCCAGTATCACAGGAATTATACGCCAGTATCACAGGAATTATATGGCAATATCACTGGAATTATACACCAGTATCACGGGAATTATACGGCAGTATCACAGGAATTATACTCCAGTATCACAGAAATTATATGGCAATATCACTGGATTTATATGCCAGTATCACAAGAATTATACAGCAATATCAGTGGAATTATACACTGGGGACATATAGTAGCAGAGGACACCACCACTGTGACTGGCTGGACTGATGCAGTATAAAACACTACACTGGACTGAGCAGCACAAGACAGCACTGGAATCGCCACCCCACTTTCCCGCCCACACAGACACTGAGGACGGAGACATGTCCTCTCACTACACTCACTGAGACTGGAGTGAAAATGGCGGCGACAAGCGGCTCCTTATATGGAATCCAAACCCCACGAGAATCCGATAGCGTGATGATGACATTTTGCCTCATTCTGGTTTCCGAGTCAGACAGGAAAACCCGAGCCTGACTTGGATCCGGACTCGGGTAAGGAGGTTCGATAGGGTCCGGATCTCAGAGATCCGAACCCGCTCATCTCTAATTCTAATTATTACTTCTCACCAATATAACACTCCTAACACATAGCTTCTGCTTCCTAGTTAAGTACTTGAACCTCTCACTAGTGTGATACCTTGTGGCAGTTGGCCTGTGCTGATTTTGAGGGGGGTCCCATGTCCTAGACGTCAAGCTTGTTAGGGACCTACCAGATGAGGTAACCTGGTTGTGGTTGGTGGGCCCATATATTTTTGCCCCAAAATTATGCTATGCACCTCAATTTTGCTCTATGTTTACTTGAGAGTTTATTATAATTATTCAGATTAGCAGTGCTTGGTATTATAGAGTGTGCATCTGCATTTTCTTTTTTCTATGCTGAAAAGATTAGGGCACACCACTTGCTGTCCATCATTCCTCTGTATTCTTCCACTAACATATTCCAAGTCTTTCACTAACATATTATATAAGTTATGAGTTATCCCCATTATAATTGACTTACAGTAAAAATTGGTAATAGACAAAGCAGAATAATTATAGTTAGCAAATTTAATGATTTAGAAACTTTTTCAGTTTGACACAGACAATTATTCTAACAAATCGATCACTGCTTAACTTGACAAGGATCTCTTCCTCACTTTACTCTCCACTATCTCTGCCCATATCAGACAAATATATTTTTTCAGGTAATGTGACGTTCAATCTTTAGACTTGCGTGAATTAAGTTATTTTGCATATGAAGCATGAATATCAGAACTGTTAAACAGAATACCTTGAATACATGTTTTACCAAGTATTCACATTTTTCAATACTAGTTGCGCATCTATTTATTTCTAAGATGCACTAATGAATCACTAGCTTTCTCAAATAATCATAGATTACTATGTTTTACATATACAATAGGGCCCTAATTATGTGTATCCCACTTTTCAGTGTCCTGCTAACTCCACGATTACCAGTTATATCAATGTTTATTCTATTTTTCGAGCCTGATGTACTCAAATTTTAGTGTCGGTATTATACTGTATATACAGTACTGTATTATTATGGCATCTACGTGTACTGGAGACAAAAAAAAGTTGTACAATAAATATAATATAATATAATATTGAAAATATATTTAAGGTAGGTAATGTTTTGTACTGTATTCATTTTTTCTTTAGTGTTGTGCACCTATTACTTATGTACTGTAATGTCTATGATAAAGTAGTGTAAGCATGTTAACTGCAATATGATTCAAAAAAGTTTTTTTTGTTGCATGTCTGGAATCTAACCTTTTTGTGGCAAGTAGAACTCTCCCACAGTTGAAGAAAAATCTAGTCTAACCTTCTTTGGCTCAGAAAGAACCAAGCCTTTTCTTCAAGGCTTCTTTTCTCACGCGGGAGGTGAGCCCCAAGCAGGAGCTGTTAGTAGACCAAGGAGGAGATGTACTAAGCAGTGAAAAGAGTTGAGAAGTGATCCAGTTGAGAAGTTGCCCATGGCAACCAATCAGTTGCTCTGTATAATTTATAGTATGCAAATGATCAATGTTACTTGAGTGCTGATTGGTTGCCATAAGCAACTTCTCCACTCTTTTCACTGCTTAGTACATCTCCTCCCAAGAACCTTACCAGTAAGCTACATTAAGCGAGAAGGGGCGGATTTAGGGGTCAGACCGCCCGTAGGCACATTATTGGTTACCCCCCTATCACATTACTGCCCCCATCAATTTGGAGCCAGTCTGGATGCCTCAGGACCACCAAAGTAGACCCAACCTCACCCCGCTTCCACCTCCTGCACCACAATTTGATTCCCAATGCTCCACTCCTGTCAGTTGCAAAATAAATTATCCGTAAAATAAGTCTCAATGACAAATGAAAGAAATACGTGGCCTCATCAGCCTGGTGTGACCCCCCCCCCCAACAAGTGCCACCCGGAGGCACGTGCCTAGTGTGAAATCCGCCATTGTAAGTGAGACGCCACTGACTGTTGTAAGCCTGCTGATTTATTTCAGAAGTATCGCAGTAAAGAAAGTTGAAATTTAGCCTGCTGAATTATGTCACTACAAGACTGTCCCATGCAAACAGTCATTCAGGAGCTAAGTGGCGATCAGGTGGCTATTTGGAAGATCCTTTTAATGCATAAATATATGTGATTAACCATGGGGCAAATTTTTCTCTATTTTTCTCTAGCAGTTAAAACTGAATTAGATACAAAAAGGTCTTCATGTGTCCTGCTTTTATTGTTACACAATTTGTTTTCCTACTGTGTTTTGCATATACAGTATGTTGCTAGTTTTGTATGGATTAAGTAATGTCCTAAGTATGCATGCATTAATTAAAGACTATTGATTGGAAATATATAGAGTTAGATTTGGGTGTGGTGTGTTCAATCTGCAATCTAATTTGCAGTGTAAAAATAAAGCAGCCAGTATTTACCCTGCACAGAAATAAAATAACCCACCCAAATCTATCTATCTCTGCACATGTTATATCTGCCTCCCCTGCAGTGCACATGGTTTTGCCCAACTGCTAAAAAAATTCCTGCTGCGATCAACTTGGAATTACCCCCATAGTACACACAGCGCCCCTTACTCCTGCCTTTCTTATTTTATTGAATAAAGGGGGAAGGGGGTGGGGGTGGGTGTTAGACAGCAGTGTATTAGGACAGCACAGTCAAAATAAAGAACCAGGTTTGATACTTTCTAATACAAACCTTCTTGTGTGTGTCAGTCAGAAGCAGGAACAGGAGGGTGTGCAACTGGGACACGGTCATTAGGTCGGCAGCACTTAGGTCGACAGTCATTAGGTTGACCACTATTGGTCGACATAGTCAATAGGTCGACATGTAATAGGTCGACATGGAAAAAGGTCGACATCAGTTTTTCACTTTTTAAATTTTTTTTTTTACTTTTTCATACTTTACGATCCACGTGGACTAGTGATGAGCGGATTCGAACCTGTGCCGAGCGCAGTGGTAGCAGAGCAAGGTACCTTGCCCGAAGCATGGCAAGCGAAGCGACCCATGCGAGGGGACACGGTGCACTAATTGGGGTTCCCAGTCACCTTACGAAGTCCAAAATCTCATATCGATCTTTTCCATGTCTACCTAGTACACGTCGACCTAATGACCATGTCGACCTAATGCATGTCAACCTAATGGCTGTTTACCTAAGTGTGGTCGACCTAATGACCCATACCCGTGCAACTTTAGCACAGCTCTGGGTACAGACCTTGACCTACCTGTTTGCTGTACTCCTGTGAATGCTGTTTCTTGTAATCTGTACCTTTATGTTCCTGAGTTGCTGTGGTAATATTGTGTAATAAGCCATTGCACTGGCTGTAAAAAAAGCTTACTTGTTTTGAAGTTGTTTTTAAGTCTCCAGTGGTTCCCTGAAACTAACCCCTATACCAGAGGTTCTCAAACTCGGTCTAAAAGGCATCCTAGCATTCCAGCTTTTAAGTATATCCATGCTTGGCCACAGGTATTTTAATTAGTACCTCAGCCAATTTGATTTAACCATCTGTACTGAGTCATGGGTATCTTTGAAAACTGGGGGTATATTTACTAAAAATCGTGTCTGGGCTGATTTGTTGGAAGTTTAATCTCGATTTTTATCAGATGTGTTTTTTACTGCAACTTTTTTAATCCATTTTCGGTCATTTACTAAAGCTGCAGATTTTTCTATTTTCGTATTTTCCGATGTCGATGTTATTCGTATTGTCTGGCAGTGTTTTACGGGAGTGATTAGTAAAACACAGCCGGTAAAACACTGCGTCCAGTCCTGGTTCAAAAAATACGGGAGACAAAAGGTGTAGGGGTCCCCCGTATTTCTTAAATCAGCACCGGGCTCCACTAGCCAGAGAGATAATGCCACAGCCGGGGGACACTTTTATATAGGTCCCTTCGGCCGTGGCATTACCCCCCCAACTAGTCACCCCTGGCTGGGGTTCCCTGGAGGAGTGAAGACCCCTTAAATCAAGGGGTCCCCCCCTCCAGGCACCCAAGGACCAGGGGTGAAGCCCGAGGCTGTCCCCCCCATCCCTGGGCGGTGGATGAGGGATGATGGCCTTTGTGTAAAAAAAAAGAATATTGTTTTTTGTGGAAAAACTAAGTCCCAGCAAGCCTCCCCCTGCAAGCTGGTACTTGGAGAACCACAAGTACCAGCATGTGGGGAAATAACGGGCCCGCTGGTACCTGTAGTTCTACAACAACAAAAAATTAGAGATGAGCGGGTTCGGTTCTCCGAGATCCGAACCCCCCCGAACTTCACCTATTTTACACAGTTCCGAGGCAGCCTCGGATCTTCCCGCCTTGCTCGGTTAACCCGAACGCGGCGGTACATCATCATCCCGCTGTCGGCTTCTCGCGAGATTCGTATTCTATATAAAGAGCCGCGTGTCGCCACCATTTTCACTCGTGCATTGGAGATTGAACGGAGAGGATGTGGCTGTGTTCTCTCCCTGAAAAGATCTGTATCTGTGCTCAGTGTGCTGCAAATATCTGTGCTCAGTGTGCTGCAAATATCTGTGCTCAGTGTGCTGAAAATATCTACGTTCTCGGCCTAAAAACGCTCCATGTCTGTGCTCAGTGTGCTGCACATATCTGTGCTCAGTGTGCTGCATTGTGGGGACCACCAGTATATAATTATAGTAGTACAGTACAGTACAGTAGGCCATTGCTGTATCTTGCAGCTCTGTGTCAAGTATACTATCCATATCTGTGCTGCATTATTGTGAGCAGTATATAGTAGGACAGTGCAGCATTTTGGTGACCAGCAGTATACATATAGTACAGTACAGTAGGCCATTGCTGTATCTTGCAGCTCTGTGTCAAGTATACTATCCATATCTGTGCTGCATTATTGTGAGCAGTATATAGTAGGACAGTGCAGCATTTTGGTGAACAGCAGTATACATATAGTACAGTACAGTAGGCCATTGATGCATCTTGCAGCTCTGTGTCAAGTATACTATCCATATCTGTGCTGCATTATTGTTAGCAGTATATAGTAGGACAGTGCAGCATTTTGGTTACCAGCAGTATACATATAGTACAGTACAGTAGGCCATTGCTGTATCTTGCAGCTCTGTGTCAAGTATACTATCCATATCTGTGCTGCATTATTGTGAGCAGTTTATAGTAGGACAGTGCAGCATTTTGGTGACCAGCAGTATACATATAGAACAGTACAGTAGGCCATTGTTGTATCTTGCAGATCTGTGTCAAGTATACTATCCATATCTGTGCTGCATTATTGTTAGCAGTATATAGTAGGGCACTGCAGCATTTTGGTGACCAGCAGTATACATTTAGTACAGTACAGTAGGCCATTGCTGTATCTTACAGCTCTGTGTCAAGTATACTATCAATATCTGTGCTGCATTATTGTGAGCAGTATACAGTAGGACAGTGCATCATTTTGGTGTCCAGCAGTATACATATAGTACAGTACAGTAGGCTATTGCTATTGATATATTACTGGCATATAATTCCACACATTAAAAGATGGAGAACAAAAAAGGGGAAGGGTAAAATAGGGAAAGATCAAGATCCACTTCCACCTCGTGCTGAAGCTGCTGCCACTAGTCATGGCCGAGACGATGAAATGCCATCAACGTCATCTGCCAAGGCCGATGCCCAATGTCATAGTAGAGAGCATGTAAAATCCAAAAAACTAAAGTTCAGTAAAATGACCCAAAAATCAAAATTAAAAGCGTCTGAGGAGAAGCATAAATTTGCCAATATGCCATTTACGACACGGAGTGGCAAGGAACGGCTGAGGCCCTGGCCTATGTTCATAGCTAGTGGTTCAGCTTCACATGAGTATGAAAGCACTCATCCTCCCGCTAGAAAAATGAAAAGACTTAAGCTGGCAAAAGCACAGCAAAGAACTGTGCGTTCTTCTAAATCACAAATCCCCAAGGAGAGTCCAATTGTGTCGGTTGCGATGCCTGACCTTCCCAACACTGGACAGGAAGAGGTGGCGCCTTCCACCATTTGTACGCCCCCTGCAAGTGCTGGAAGGAGCACCCACAGTCCAGTTCTTGATAGTCAAATTGAAGATGTCACTGTTGAAGTACACCAGGATGAGGATATGGGTGTTGCTGGCGCTGAGGAAGAAATTGACAAGGAGGATTCTGATGATGAGGTGGTTTGTTTAAGTCAGGCACCCGGGGAGACAACTGTTGTCCATGGGATGAATATGGCCATTGACATGCCTGGTCAAATTACAAAAAAAATCACCTCTTCGGTGTGGAATTATTTGAACAGAAATGCGGACAACAGGTGTCAAGCCGTGTGTTGCCTTTGTCAAGCTGTAATAAGTAGGGGTAAGGACATTAACCACCTAGGAACATCCTCCCTTATACGTCACCTGGAGCGCATTCATTAGAAGTCATTGACAAGTTCAAAAACTTTGGGTGACAGCGGAAGCAGTCCACTGACAACTAAATCCCTTCCTCTTGTACCCAAGCTCCTGCAAACCACACCACCAACTCTCTCAGTGTCAATTTCCTCCTTAGACAGGAACGCCAATAGTCCTCCTGCAGGCCATGTCACTGGTAAGTCTGACGAGTCCTCTCCTGCCTGGGATTACTCCGATGCATCCTTGAGTGTAACGCCTACTGCTGCTGGCGCTGCTGTTGTTGCTGCAGGTACCTATATAAAAGTGTCCCCCGGCTGTGGCATTATCTCTCTGGCTAGTGGATCCCGGTGCTGGTTTTAAAAATACGGGGGACCCCTATGTCTTTTGTCCCCTGTATTTTTTGAACCAGGGCCGGCCCAGGAGCACAGTGCTGGTTGTATAAATATGGGGGGGACCCTACGCATTTTTACCCCTGTATTTTTACAACCAGGGCCGGCTCAAAGAGTCCGAGGCTGGTTATGCTTAGGATGGGGGACCCCACGCAATTTTTTTCTTCGAATTTTAACACTTTCACACCCCTTTCCACCTTCTCATTGATCCGTGCATGCCTATCTGAATACGCCACCAACAAGCAGTTCTATTTTAAAACTGCTTTTTTTTTTTACAAATTCTATGCTTTCCCGGCAGTGTTTGGCTATTGTCGGCAGTTAGTGTGAATACGAATTCTTAGTAAATTACAGAGTTGTATCAAATAACAGGCGTGTTTGACCAATGGTTTATTCATTCATATTTGTGAACATAGCCGGGGAAAACAATACAAATAGCCCCAACACTGTCGAGATTTGTGTTTAGTAAATTCCCGAGTTGACACTTAAAGAAAAAAAAAATCTCGGACAAAACCAGGACTTTAGTAAATATACCCCCTGGACTATTGAGGTGCCTTGAGTTTGGGAACCACTGAACTATACTGTCATGTATATGGGTTGTTTAAAGACCACTTTCAGAAAACTGTTCTGAGGGTTATTAAGAAAAATTCTCCTAACAAACTTTGGTGGTTTCTTAATATAGGCAAATTTTGCACTCCAAACTTACATGTAAAGGTTCTGTGGGAAATTCAGTAAATATTGGGATTGAAATACTGGTGGGATTGTCATGGTACAGTATTCCAGTGTTATTTTAATTCACACGATTTACTAAACTGAAACAGACACAAAACACACTTTAGACAGGGAGCTCTCACCTACAGTACTCAAGTAACACAAACAGGTCATGCTTTGTGGATTTGTTTATTCATTCACGGTGGGTTAATCTTTTTTGCTGGGTCACTAATTATGGGAAGCGGTTAATATCCCAGTTGTCGGGATCCTGCAGAAATACAGATGCTGGAATCCCGACACCCGTCAAAATCTCGTCATCAGAATTCCAACGGGGTCAAGATATAGACGCTGAAACTCCGACAGCCGAGATACCAAACCTTGCAAGTATAGCCGCAGGAGCTCTCATTAGTGCCGGGGGAGGGGGGTAGGCAACGGGGGCTGGGAATTAGGGTTAGGCACCACTGGGGGAAGGTTAGGTTTAGGCACTAAGGGGGGAGGGTTAGGTTTAGGCTGCGGGACAGCGGGGTTAAGTTTAAGCACCACTGGGGGAGGTTAGGGTTAGGCTGTGGGAAGGGAGGGTTAGGAGATAGGGAACAGCGATTAGGATAGTCAAATCACCCCTATCGGGATTTCAGTGATCGGGATGCCGGCATTGGCATTTTGACCGCCGGCATCCTGTCCGGCGGACATTCATACCGGACCCATAAATATCCCACCTGCTTCCACAGACAGAAATCCTCAAAACATGACCTGTTGGAAAAACCACTGCTTTAGATCAAAAATACCATATCCTGACTTTAATCCATTAAGTAGAGATGAGAGGTTTGGTTTCCAAGGTAACCGAACCTACCTGAACTTTCGGGATTTGAGTCAATCTGAGTCTCAGCTCGAATCACCTTGCCTACCCTGGATCCCTAACCAAGGCAAACCTCATGATCTCGCTGATGGACCTTGCGGGTTTTGCCTCGGGCGCCAAATTTCAAAGTCCCTTTGAAATCAGTGGGCTGATTGGCTGTCATGGCTCTAAGTCAATAAGTGATTGTTCATAGACTTCAATGGGAAGCACAGGAGCGAGGATACCATCTACACCCAAGCACTGAGGATACCGCCGGCACTGTCGACATCACCAGAAACCCCTGCTGCCACCACCGTCTCCCCACACTGCCAACACCACCTCCGAACTGACACTTTCTGCACTGTGTACACTGTCGGCACCCCCACATCGACAGAACCCCCGCACTGCTGACACTTTTGGCACCCCTGCATTGAGGACATCAATGGTACCCCACACTGTGACACCACCGGCCAGGGCCACCATCAGGGGGGTGCTGGGGGCACAGCTGTCCCGGGCTCGGCCTCTCTGAAGAGAGAGGAGGAGCTGGGATGCTCATGCAGCCGCCTACCTGCCCGCCGCCGTGCCCGCCATTCCGCTGTCATCCCCGCTGTTCTGCCGCTGTTCTGTGATCCTCCAGCAGTCCATTGTGGTTTTGCACTGGTTCTAGTGACGATTCCAATCGCACAGCCGACTGCAAGGAGATTGACAGAAAGATGGTGTTTCTGGGTGTCAACTGACCGTTTTCAGAGAGTGCTTAGAAAAACGCAGACGTGGCAGAAAAAACGCAGGCGTGGCTGGGCGTACGCTGGGTGGGTGTGTGACATCAAAAGCTGTCCCTCCGTTGTTAGAATCAACGCACATGAAGAGTAACTACAGGGCTACTCTTGTTTTGCACAAAAAGATTTTGCAGGCGTTCGCACTTCTGCAAAGAGAAAATACACTCCCCGGCGGGCTGCGACAATGCGTTTGCATGGCTGCTAAAAACTGCTAGTGAGCGATCAACTCGGAATGACCCCCTGTATCCCGCTCTGTTTTCAACCCGCACTGTATCATGCAGTTAAAGAACTCTGTTATTATGGTTGGGGAAATTTTGAGGAGCTGCTCAACAAAAAGGTTGTTTGAGCAGGTCTTTACATGGGCAAAGATGGAGTCATTCAGGTGCGGACAGAAAGCAGCGATTGTACCCACAGCGATCAATGTTTTTGCACTGCGCTTACGTCTTAGCCATAGTGCACAAGCACAGTGATTGAGTCATGAGTGCGGTCGCAGCAAGATTTTAGTTGCAAAGGGAGTGACAGGAAATCAGCGTTTTGAAGTGGTAATGGGGAGTGGTCAGACGAACGCAGTGTGTCATGGCCGTTTGAATTACTTTTTTTGGGGGGGCATGCATACATTAGCAGCTGCAATCATACTTGTTACTGGAGAGGCCTGTGTCTGTAGCTCAGCCTGTGCGTCTACAGAAGTACTCAGTCGTGGCAACCCGATGTGCGATGATGTAAGCGATGTTTCTGCAATCATGCGGCATCGTATGCAAATGATGCGATCTCAGTGGCTGTTCTTTTGTATGGGTTAGCTTCTGCCCATGTTAGCATAAGATTGTAACTGCATACAATAAATCATTGCAACAGGAAAAAGAAGAACAACCACACCTGGATGATCCATAGAGTACTAGTCATCAGTGGCCCAGGACCCCCAGGAGGGGAGGTACAGATTGGGCACTTAGAATAAGCAGGGCCGGTGCAAGGTCTCTCTACATCGGCACCCTAGCCAAGTGCCCCCTAACCTGCACCCCAACGCCACCACCTCTCGGAGGGGAGATGCAGATGGCCACTAGTGGGCTGCGGTGAATTATATTATTAAACATATACAGAGAAAAGGGACAACCCTCAAGGGGGTACATTTACTAAAGCTTCTAAAACAGAGAATTGGTGATGATGCCCATAGCAACCAATCAGATGCTGTCTATCTTTTGCCTTTTAAAAAATGATAGACAACATCTTATTGGTTGCTATGGGCAACGTCAACAATTATCTGCTTTACCCCTAGGACTTTTAAAGTGAAAAAGTGTATTGTAAATAAAGTCACAAAATTGCCTAAGTATACATGCTACCTAGAATTTTAGGAATTGAACAGGAAAGTGAGCATACATCGATTTTGGCAGAACAGCCCTGTTTTTCACTGTCTGTCCCCACTATCCCACCCGCGGGTCACAGGGTTCCACGGTGGGGGCAGTTAGGAGATCCCCCATGTCACATGCTGCTCTGAGCAGAGCAGCAGTGAATAGATGCTGTGCACATGCAGAGAGGGACAGGGGGTAGAGAGGAACAGGGGGCATGGGCAACAGCTCACTGAGCACTGTTCATACCCCCATAGTGACAAAAACAGTGGCGTGGCTTGTGATTGCAACACTTGCCTCACGGCCACGTCCCTAGCCAGAGATCACGCCCCATCTGCAAGTTCATTGTTGACCTCCCTCCACCATACAATATGTACTGTATTGTGCCCCAGTTCCTGTGTTTTCCCTATTATACCAAATATATAATATAGGGCCTAATTCAGACCTGATTGTAGCAGCAAATTTGTTAGCAGACGGGCAAAACCATGTGCACTGCAGCAGGGACGGCAAAAGAAATCTTGGGGCCCCATACACTGATATCTCTGGGGGGGCCCCCACCCCCCTCAGTCTGTAAAGGCCACTGTCACACGCCTGTGCCCTGCGCTGGCAGGAGGCCTGGCTGGTTCAGGCATGCTCCTCAGTGGCAAGAGACATGGAAGGGCCAGCGCAGTGTCATAGTCATGATGTCGCAGCTGCATGCACCAAGTGAGTGGGGAAGGAGGATTGTGCGGCCAGACTCTAAAGGGGGGTATACACGGGAGAGATGTGTGCTGAGCGATGCTGGGGGAGGACGGGGGATGCTCATTTCACCCAGCGGGTGAAATGAGCGACCTGCTAGATTGGCCTGCATGCAGGCTCAATCTAGCAGAGGCGATAGCGATGTGCGGGGCCGCGCATCGCTATCTCTGAGGGGGCTATACACGAGTGATCTGTGCTTAAAATCTATGCAATCTAGTCAGATTGCTTAGATTTTAAGCATGGATCTCTCCGTGAGGGGATCAGTACTAAATGCCGCCGGCCGGAATCCCGACGGTCGAAATACCGACGCCGGAATCCCGACCACACAATCCCGACAGGGGTGGTGAGCGGAACGCAGCCCCTTGCGGGCTCGCTTCGCTCACCACGCTGCGGGCACGGTGCCTCGCTACGCTCGGCGCACTATTATATTCTCCCTCTATGGGTGTCGTGGACACCCACGGAGGGAGAATATGTCGGGATTGTGGCGGTCGGGATTATGGCGGTCGGGATTCCGGCATCGGTATTTCGACCGCCGGGATTCCGGCCGGCGGCATCTTGACCGCATCCCTCCGTGAGTACCCCCCTTTAATTAGCTAAATTGGTGGCGGACAGGCAGTTAGTTTAAAAAGTAAAAATAGGAGCTGCAGTCCCGTAATAAGTGTCCCTGATCCCCAGCTGGGCCCCTCTGACCCTCGGGGCACAGTAAGGGTGTCCCCTTTGCACCCCCTGTTGCTGGGCATGCACAGAATAGGCAAGCAGTCTTGCACTGACTGTGCTGATCTGCACCAGCCACCACAGACATTCTCTGATCTGGAGAGCGCACATGTAGAGATGTGTCCTGTACCCCAGGACACATCACAGTCGCAGCACGCAGGGGATCTGTGTCCCCTGCGGGAGAGCGTGTATGACAGCGCTGGGGCAGCTTGTCTGTCCCCAGCAAATGTCAGTGTGCATGAGCGGCGGGTGTCCGGTGCAGGGATAAGACTTTTCCCTGCACCGGACCGGATGCTGCGGAGGCATTCGAATATTGGCGCCCTCCGGGAGCCAATCACGCCTCCCGGAGCAGCTGCAAATCGGAGAGGGGCGCGGTGAGCCAATCGGCGCTTGCCGCGTCATAGGCCCCGCCCCCGGCATCTGACGTCAGACGCCGTGCGGGAGCTGAAGACCCGGAGCACGCGGAAGAGCGCAGAAGATGCCGGACGGGAGAAGAAGAAATACACCGCCGCTGAGGAGAGCCGAGGTCGGAGGAGCACGCGGAAGAGCGCTGAAGAGGAGTCCGCGAGGAGAAGACGGCGAAAGAGATCCGGCGGCCGCTGAAGAGGCCAGAAGACGTCAGGCTGCAGAGGGAAGATGTCCAGCGGTAGCTGGATGCTGAAGAGCGGAGGCGGCGCCGCTGGCCAGGACGGGTCAGCGGCAGAAGAGGGCGCCGGAGACCCCCAGAGCAGGTGAGGCCTCAGTGAGGCTACTTCCGGCCCCCCCTCCCCTTTCCTCCCTAGACCATCAGGGACGGGCATTAGGCCCGGGGGCACAGTTCAGCACTAGGCCTGTGGCGCAGATAGGAGTTTCAGTCACCCCCTGATTTAGTGGTTTGTGCATTAGGCCCAAGCCATGGTAACGGGCATTTTAGGTGGCATTAGGCCCGAGGGCATATCGTGGGCATTAGGCCCAGTTAATAGGTGCGGCCCCCCCAGACAAATAAGGGTGGTACTGGGCGCTAGGCCCAGGCCACCCTAACGTGCGCAGAGTAGGCAAGCCGGTAAGCCTGGGCCCCACTCCATAAGGTGGCCCTGGGCATTAGGCCCAGGTCACCCAACGGGCAACAAGATAGGCGGGCGCTAGGCCCGTGGGTAAAGTCAGGCCTCTGGCCTGTGTGCAGATAGGGGGCAGTAGGCCCAAGTAGGTGTATGGGAGGTGGGTGAGCTGTACGGCGCCCACTCCCCAGAGAGAAGGTATATAAGTGATCAAAGGGATAGCACCGTGGTAGTTGCTTGCACTGTGATTGTGATTGGATATGTGTGTTACCGTGCAGGGCAAAGTGTACGTTTGTTAAGTTTGCACCACACCCACAAAGCTAGTTTGAGGGCTCTGCTGTTGTAGTTAGTATAGGGGTGTTACACTAGGTTAGAGTTAGGCCATGCATGGCTATTTGTTTGTTTGCCCCCTTACAGGGACCTGTAAGAGGAGAAGACGTTCGCAATGCGGAACTGACGGTGAGTAGCATCTGTGTACGTTTGTCCCTTTGTCTGTCCCCGAACGCCGGAATAGGGGTTGCTCACGGATGTGAGAACCCCTTCATCACACTACGCTCGAGAGTGCAGTGTGTGAAATCTGGGTGGCTGAGGCTTTGTGCCAGTGATGACCGTACACCCAACCGGTGAAGGTCGCCGCCACCCCTGGGGTATCCCCTTTTCCGGTGGAAGAAGGGTTGATACCCCTCTTAAGGTAGTCTATTTTCTCCTCAGCTCGTTCGTCCGTCAGCTCCGAGAGAAGATTGCCGTGTCCGGATCCGACTGAAGATTTCCAGGTCCGTTGAAGTTTCCGGTACCTGAAGGTGAAAGAGTGCGGCGCCTGGTAAGTGGTGAACCTACACCTGCACGGCAGCAGGCACCACACCGCACCGCCACCTCTTACATTTTGGCATAGTCGGCAGGATCAAGGATCTCAGATCACGGACAAGATGTGGAACGTCCCAAAGAAGACCTCCCTGCGGACGGCTCCGGAACAGACCCACCCCCGGATGTGTGCGGACCAGAGCGACTGGTAGACGGTGTCTGGGGCAGACCTCCTGATGATGGTGCAGCAGTCGGTCCAGCGTGGAAAGGAAGAGCGCCGGGAGAAGGGGCGCAAGAAGGCGCTGTGACGCCCTGCAAGATATGTCGGCAAACGGAGCACTTTGCAGACGAATGTACTTGGCGAGAGACATCCCCAAAGAAGGTGGCCCAGGAAGCAGACTGAAGATGTCAGAAGGGCCAAGTGAAGAAAGAGTCCTGGTGTTTGCTCTGCGGAAACTACGGGCATGAGCATAATAGTTGTCCCTGGGATGAAGAGTGGAGCCAAGACGAGGTTGATTTTCAGTGTGAAAGCTGTGGAGATCCCCGACATAGACTCCCAGAGTGTCCATGGACTGAAGAAGGGATGGACTACAAGGCCACAGTGAAGCAGCTGATGGAGTCTCGTCAGCAACTTCGGAACCGGGTGGCTGTAGAGCCCGTGTGTGCGCTCTTGCAAGGCTAGGGGACATGAGCTTCCCGATTGTCCACGGAATGAAGACCGGATGATTACGGGTGGTCGTGCCCAGCTCTGTCCCAAGAAAGCATCCCCAGTAAGGAAGAATCCTTTCCCGCATAAGGCGGAGGTGGACGACTGGGAGGTGAAGAGACCACGCTGCGAGGAAAAGCGTGAAGACCCAGTGACGGGGACGTCCAGAATCTCCCCGCGTTGGAACTGTCCACGACCAGGACGTGTGGAACAGGTGTGTACTGGGTACCAAGAGATACCAGCGGAAGCGAAGGAGTACGCTGAGGAAGTAGCGATGCCAGCGGAAGAGAAGTACGCTGAGGAATTAGAGATGCCAGCGGAAGGGACTAAGTACGCTGTGGAGGAAAATAATCCCCTAGTCCAGGTATCGGTGGACTATCGGTGGACTCGGACTCGGACTATGGTGAGATGTCCGCCGACGAATCCCTCCAAGAACAGATGGAGGACGACTCTGGGATCGGGAGTGCCGACGCGGGTGACTGGCAGGAGCAGGATCGGGTGGAGTCGTGCTCCCAGTTGATTGCCCTCCGTGAAGAGGAGGAGATAGTCCTGGAGCAAGAATACCTGCCGGAAGTGCCGAGTTGGACGGACGTACGGGTAGAGGATTGTGATACCGTGGGAGGACCCGTTCCAGTGGAAGACATGGGACCTTTGGAGATGCCCCACGAAGAAATGCGACAGATGGTGGTTGTTGCCCGGGAGGAAACGGATGCCTCTGAGGATTCTGCTGTTGGGTGGTGGTCGGTACCACACCCTGAAGACAGGGACGATGCCCCAGACTATATGGGAGGCCAAGAGTGGGTGACTGTTGTCCCCGTGGAGGAAGATTCCCCTTGGTGGCCCACGTCGAGCGACCGTGAGGAGATGCCACTCCCCCAGTGGATCTACCGATGGAGGTCAGGAGGAACGAAGAGGAGGAATCTGGAACCGGTGGAGGAAGGATGTGGGGCCACAGTCTGTCCGGGCTGGGCCCTGGAATACAACCTCGCCGGAGGGACCTCGGAATTCCCTGACCCACGGACGATGGACGTCGTGGAGACCTTTGTAGGGACTACAAAGGAAAAAGGGGGGGAAATGTGGAGATGTGTCCTGTACCCCAGGACACATCCCAGCAGCAGCACGCAGGGAATCTGTGTCCCCTGCGGGAGAGCGTATATGACAGCGCTGGGGCAGCTTGTCTGTCTCCAGCACCTGTCAGTGTGCAGGAGCGGCGGGTGTCCGGTGCAGGGATAATACTTTTCCCTGCACCGGACCGGAGGTTGCGGAGGCATTTGAATATTGGCGCCCTCCGGGAGCCAATCGCGCCTCCCGGAGTGGCGGCCAATCAGATAGGGGTGCGGTGAGCCAATCGGCGCTCGCCGCATCATAGGCCCCGCCCCCGGTGTCTGACGCCGTGCGGGAGCTGAAGACCCGGAGCGCGCGGAAGAGCGCAGAAGATGCCGGGCGGGAGAAGAAGAAAGAAGCCGCCGCTGAGGAGAGCCGAGGTCGGAGGAGCGTGCAGAAGAGCGCTGAAGAGGAGTCCGCGAGGAGAAGACGGCGGCCGTTGGAGAAAAAGATCCGGTGGCCGCTGAAGAGGCCAGAAAACATTGGGCTTCAGAGGGAAGATGTCCAGCGGCAGCTGGATGCTGAAGAGCGGAGGCGGCGCCGCTGGCCAGGACGGGTCAGCGGCAGAAGAGGGCGCCGGAGACCCCCGGAGCAGGTGAGGCCTCAGTGAGGCTACTTCCACCCCCCCTCCCCTTTCCTCCCTAGACCATCAGGGACGAGCATTAGGCCCGGGGGCACAGTTCAGCATTAGGCCTGTGGCGCAGATAGGAGTTTCAGTCACCCCCTGACTTAGTGGTTTGGGCATTAGGCCCAAGCCACGGTAACGGGCATTTTAGGTGGCATTAGGCCCGAGGGCATATCGCGGGCATTAGGCCCAGTTAATAGGTGCGGCCCCCCAGACAAATAAGGGTGGTACTGGGCGCTAGGCCCAGGCCACCCAAACGTGCGCAGAGTAGGCAGGCCGGTAAGCCTGAGCCCCACTCCATAAGGTGGCCCTGGGCATTAGGCCCAGGTCACCCAACGGGCAACAAAATAGGCGGGCGCTAGGCCCGTGGGTAAAGTCAGGCCTCTGGCCTGTGTGCAGATAGGGGGCAGTAGGCCCAAGTAGGTGTACGGGAGGTGGGTGAGCTGTACGTCACCCACTCCCCAGAGAGAAGGTATATAAGTGATCAAAGGGATAGCACCGTGGTAGTTGCTTGCACAGTGATTGTGATTGGATATGTGTGTTACCGTGCAGGACAAAGTGTACGTTTGTTAAGTTTGTGTCTAGTTTTGTTGCACCACACCCACAAAGCTAGTTTGAGGGCTCTGCTGTTGTAGTTAGTATAGGGGTGTTACACTAGGTTAGAGTTACTGTAGGCCCTGCACGGCTGTTTGTTTGTTTGCCCCCTTACAGGGACCTGTAAGAGGAGAAGACGTTCGCAGTGCGGAACTGACAGTGAGTAGCATCTGTGTATGTTTGTCCCTTTGTCTGTCCCAGAGCGTCGGAATAGGGGTTGCTCACGGACGTGAGAACCCCTTCATCACACTACGCGCGAGAGTGCAGTGTGTGAAATCTGGGTGGCTGAGGCTTTGTGCCAGTGATGACCGTACACCCAACCGGTGAAGGTCGCCGCCACCCCTGGGGTATCCCCTTTTCCGGTGGAAGAAGGGTTGATACCCTCCCTTAAGGTAGTCTATTTTCTCCTCAGCTCGTTCGTCCGTCATCCGACTGAAGATTTCCAGGTCCATTGAAGGTTCCGGTACCTGAAGGTGAGAGAGTGCGGCGCCTGGTAAGAGGTGAACCTACACCTGCACGGCAGCAGGCACCACACTACACCGCCACCCTCTTAAACACACTTACCAGCACACAGCCGCCGCTATACAGACCAGGCTCCCCACAAGCTGCCTTCAGACGAGGCTGAAGTAAGATTCTTTTATTCGGCCAGCTTCTTATTCGAATAAGAAGTGAATAAGCAGCTGGAGCTTAAATAAGAAGTGAATAAGAAGCTGGAGCTTAAATAAGAAGTGAATAAGAAGCTGGCCGAGTAAGAAGCTAACTTCAGCCTCGCCTGTCTGAGGCTGTTATTCTGTCAGCTCGCCAGTCTGGCAGTCTTTTAGTCATAGTCCAGTTACCGGTCCGGCCGCTCCTCTAAGGTAGTCGCCACACAGCAGAGACAGGGCGGGCAGGGAGAAGAGGAGGATAGGACGCAGCGCCGTGCTTTCCACACGGGAACAGCTGTATAAGCTGTCCCCGGACAGCTGACCTGGGGGCAGTGAGAGGGGTTACCACAGGGGGGTCGCTTTATGAGTAATGCTGGCTAATTATATACATTGCGGCATCGCACCGCCGCACTGGCTGCCCGCTGTGTAGTTAATAGCAATATCATGCTTCTATTAACTTCACAGCGGCCAGCCGGCGTTGCGGCGTGATGCTGCGCTGTATATAATTATTACTGTCTGTACATCCATCCATGCTGAGCCTGCAGCTGTAGCAGCCGGACCTTGGGGCCCATCACAACGCCGGGGGGCCGGGACAGGTGTCCCCTTTGACCGATATAACATATGCAGAGACAGTTAGATTTGGGTGTGGTGTGTTAAAACTGAAATCTAAATTTCAGTGTAAAAATAAAGCAGCCAGTATTTACCCTGCACGCAAACAATATAATCCACCCAAATCTAACTCTCTCCACATATGTTATATCTGCCCCCCCCCCCTCCTGCAGTACACATGGTTTTGCCCAAATGCTTACAAATTTGCTGCTGCGATCAACTCTGAATTAGGCCCATGGTTTTGCCCATCTGCTAACAAATTTACTGCTACGATCAGGTCTGAATTAGGCCCATAATACCAAAACCAGCAAAAATGGTCCAACGTACATCTCTATTTACAAGTAAACACACAACACACTAATTAAGCGGTGGATTTTAAATCAACCACAAAGACACCACAGTCCCACCTGCAAAACTGAGTTGTCTGCATGTTTGTGAAAAGAGCGATCTGTGCAGACTAATAAATATATGGTTTTTTTTAGTGTGTGTGTGTGTGTGTGTGTGTGTGTGTGTGTGTGTGTGTGTGTGTGTGTGTGTGTGTGTGTGTGTGTGTGTGTGTGAAAAAAAAGTTATCGGATCACTCTGCAAAATTTGATAACCAGCACTAGGGGGTCTATATACTAAGCCTTGATGAGAGATAAGGTGGACGGAGATAAAGTATCAACCAATCACCTCCTAACGGCCATGTTGCAGGCTGTGTTTATAAAATGACGGCTAGAAGCTGATTGGCTGGTACTTTATCTCCATCCACTTTACCTCTCTCCAAGGCTTAGAACATAGACCCATAGGCCTTTAAGCATAGGCTGGTGGTGAAGAATTATGGGAACAAAGGCTGTAGTGTGCCCCCAAATTTTCCACTAACCCAGAGTCATAGCCAGAACTTTGTGGGCCCAATAGCAACATTTTGAAGGGGCCCCTGTCTGAATGCTTCTAGGGAGAGAACTTTGTTAATGTTATGCCCTATAATAGTGCTCTGGTTCATTTTCTGAACCATAGTAGTGCCTTAGTTAAAGTTATGCCCCATAGTAGGGCTCTAGATTATTGTATGACCCATAATAGTGCCCTAGTTCACATTATGTCACATTGTAGGACTGCCAGTACACATTATGCAACACAATACCTTCAATTCATATTATGACATACATTGTCCTCAGTTTATATTATGCCACACTATTGTGCCTCCACTTCATACTGTGTCACATCACAGTGCCCCAGCTCACATTATAATGCCCTCCTGTTTATTTTATACCACATTACAATGAGCAGGTCCAGGGGCATAAGTAGATATATTGTAGGCCTCAAGGCACAAGTATGTGCCACCCAACGGTGAAAAATGTATATAACACATGTAACTGTGATGGGGAAGGTGGCCCTTCTCAGCTCTGGGCCCCATAACAGCTGCACTCCCTGCACTAACCATTTACTAATATTTACCACAGAAAGTGGGAAGCTCCTGCCACAGTGCCAACCAGTCCTAGGTTGGTCAGCACACAAGAATAGGCACATTGCATACCATACATTAATTAAACTACTTTTGTGCCATGATGTTTTATGGTTTTGCAATGACTTGACCTCCGATGTCTTCACACTCTGTCTTTATTTTCATCTTTTTATCTCGTTAGTGAGTTATGGAATCTGAGAATTATTATTTTCCTCCATAAGTTGCTCAATAAGATCAGTTAGAATGAATGTGAACCCAATGTGAGATAAGTTTGCATATGTTGTCTGTGGATTGCTATTTTAACCTTCAACTGGTTATTAAGAAGGCTGATAATACAAACTTAAGCATTTTATTTCACATGTGAGTTTTCATACTGTGAGTTTTTTTTTCTTGTCACAATTCTATTTTATTTGCATACCCTTTGGCTAAACCAGACAAAGGATTTGCTAAATTCATTGCATGAGGATTTCTTGTTCCAAAGGGAAATGTATTCTTGCTTGGCACATTGCCTGGCCAAGTAAAGGCTAAACCCAGCTTTATGGTCAACCTTGTATATGTGACTGATGACTGTGGGTGTTTAAGCTAAGCCTCTATGTCTTCAAAGGGAAACATGCACAAGAGATGCTGAGGTTGCCAGGCAACAGGATGCTGAGTGCCACAAAGCACATCCACAATGCATGTCCCTGACAGGTAACCCTTTGTACATTCTCTGAGCATGTACAGTGGCATTTACATAGGAGTCTATGGACTAACCCTACAAGATGCAATGAAACTATAAAAATTCAGGAAATCAACTGACACAAATGCAGGACTTTGGTCTGCCTTGCGTCATTTATATTCTCTGCAAACAACAACTCAGGGCCTAATTTAGATATGTACATAAACCTGATGTTTATAGATTTGCGCGTCTGCAGATGTGGGGCTGCGATGTTGCTCACAGTTCCCAAAATGCGTCAATTTGGCTGATATACTGCTGACATTTGGGGGCAGCATACGGTTACAGAATTGTGGGTTGTGTCCTCGGATGCAGCAGCGGATCAGGAAAATGTCAGGAGGTGTCTATTTACACAAGATGCCTCCTGCAGCTTTAGCAGATTATAATATAGCCACTGCGTGCTATGACCAGAATCAGACCCTCAGTTTATGGACTGTGTGAATACTATTGAGATTAGATTTAATTTATTCTGTGTGGAAGAATATTCTCTTAATACAAAATATAATTGTTATAAAATATGGTCATTATTAACTAGAAAGTACAGATAAAGCACATTTAGTTTTGTTTCAGTTGCCTGGCACCTTGATCTTTTTCCATCTAACTATATTCTACTATCAGTAGACTAAAATAGAGTGGGTGTGGTGAGGGGTGTGATCGGTAATCCCGGCGTTCGGAATGCCGGTGGTCACATGACCGACCGCGGCATCCCTCAATTTTTAAAATCCATCAAGAGACAGGGTAAGTAATTTACCTCTCCCCTGCCCCCTACCCTAGCCAGCCTTCGGTGGCAGCTAGGGCTAAAATAGTGGAGGGTGGCGGCTATGGCTAATTACAGAGGGTGGTGGCTAGGGCTAAGACTCAGGGGGTGGCGGTTATGGCTACCCCCCCTGTAGTGCCTAACCCTAACCTCCCCCAGGCCCTAGCCTTCCCCCCAATACTTACTTCCGGAATGCCGGCAGTCGGGTTCTAATGCCGGGATTCCAAGTGGTGTCGGGATTACGGTGTTGGTCATCTGACCGCTGACATCTACACCACTGGGATGCTGACCGCATCCTGTGCTGAGAGTGGGGCATTCTGACCTAATGTTTACTGCGGTGCTGCTGGATTGCACCATTTGGAAAAAATAAATGAGCTTTAACACTACACAGAGTAAAGCGATGAACATTATATTCTGGCAATAAAAATATTAAAATAAGAATTTATATTAATCCCATGCATAAATTGAGACCCAAAACATTTGCATTTCCAATGTTGATCTTTTAACACATTTTTCTTAAGTGACGTACTTAGGACAGTTAAAGCAACCTATGGTTTCCTCTATCTTGCAGCCTGACTTGTTACTCAACACTCTTTGTACCAGCGGCATTTAAATAAATTGCCCTAGAACACGCACTGGAGATAATCACATTGCTGTATTTTTGTATTATAAATTATTTTGCCATTTTTCAGTTCAGTGCACAGGCATAGTGTTTCCTGCTATGAAGCCTGAATACTATATTTAATTGTTTTTACATTAAGTAGCGTGTTTATCATTGGGTTAATATATAGGCTTTTTGTATTTTTTGAAACAATAATCATCATTACATGGAATTCCTATAATAACATTACACCTGTGAAAATATTTATCCACATATTCCTTTCTTTAAATCAGCACTCTGTAAAATGGATACGGCTTCACCAGTTCTTAAAATGAGTATTAGGTCGACTCGGTATATTATACATTTCCTAATGGTTTTTAAGGAAAAATATAAAAGCTTTGTTTCATATTTGATTTGTGTGGAATATCACACAGTGATCTTCTATTAACCACACATTATATTAAAAACTAGTCTTTATGGAGCATTATGGCTGACACATTACTCTAAAGAAAAGACAGCTTTAGTTCTTTGTAAACTGAGTGAAAGCTATGCTTAATCTCTATGGCCCAACTCTATGATACAATATTTAATTTAATGATTCAAGCTGTGCAGAGCACAATCTAACATACAAAAAAGAATGATCATTATCTTTGGACTTTGGGTCATATTTAGTGAAAGTCCTAATGCACATAACAGCTATATACAGTGCTTGGCCGTACCCACAATGCAATGTGTGGAAAGTACTGTAGTGTGTGTGCAATGAGCTATATTTTGTATCTAATGTACTATAAAGTGTGTACAGTTTGTTATCATTTCTTTAAAATGTACTGCACAGTTTAATACATACTGTATTAAGATTAAGATTAATATAATACAGTATGTATTACATACATACAGTATATACTTAATACTAGAGATGAGCGGGTCCGGTTCTCAGAGAACTGAACCCTACCAGACTTTGCCTTCCGACTTCAGTTCCGAGTGAGGTTTGGGTTTTCCCGCCTGACTTGGAAACCTGAACGCGGCAAAACGTCATCATCCCGCTGTCGGATTCTCGCGGGATTTGGAATCCATATAAGGAGCCGCGCGTCGTGGCCATTTTCACTCCAGTCTCGGAGAGTGTATTGAGAGGACGTGTCCTCAGTGTTCAGTGTCTGTGTGGGGGCGGGAAAGTGGGGTGGCGAGTTTTGTGCTGTGTTGTGCTGCTCAGTCCAGTCCAGTGTAGTCAGTGTATTGTGCTGCATCAGTCCAGCTAGTCACAGTGTTGGTGTCCTCTCCTGCCAGTGTAGCTGTATAAAGTGGTGCTGTGTTGTGCTGTCCAGTCCAGTGTAGTCAGTGTATTGTACTGCATCAGTCCAGCCAGTCACAGTGTTGGTGTTCTCTGCTGCCATATATCCAGTGTAGCTGCATAAAGTGGTGCTGTGTTGTGCTGTCCAGTCCAGTGTAGTCAGTGTATTGTGCTACATCAGTCCAGCCAGTCACGGTGTTGGCGTCCTCTTCTGCCATATATATCCAGTGTAGCTGTATAAAGTGGTGCTGTGTTGTGCTGTCCAGTCCAGTGTAGTCAGTGTATTGTGCTGCATCAGTCCAGCCAGTCACAGTGTTGGTGTTCTCTGCTGCCATATATCCAGTGTAGCTGTATAAAGTGCTGTTGTGTTGTGCTGCATCAGACCAGTGGTAATGTCCTCTTCATCAGTCATTCCAGTGATGATATACGCTGCTGCTATATGTCCACTGCTGCCGTATAATAATAATAATAATAATAACAACCACAAGTCCCTTACAGTGTTGTTGTGTTGTGCTGCATCAGACCAGTGGCAGTGTCCTGTTCATCAGTCATTCCAGTGACGATATACGCTGCTGCTATATGTCCACTGCTGCCGTATAATAATAACAACAACAACCACAAGTCCCTTACAGTGTTGTTGTGTTGTGCTGCATTAGACCAGTTGTAGTGTCCTGTCCATCACTCATTCCAGTGATGATATACGCTGCTGCTATATGTCCACTGCTGCTGTATAATAATAATAATAACAACAACCACAAGTGGTAGTATCCTGTCCATCAGTCATTCCAGTCATTCCTGTGCCGCATATTGTCTTATATAACTCCCAAAAAATAATGGAGAACAAAAATTTTGAGGCTAAAACAGGGAAAGATCAAGAAGAACCACTTCTTCCTAGTGCTGAAGCTGCTGCCACTAGCCATGACATAGACGATTAAATGCCATCAACGTCATCTGCCAAGGCCGATGCCCAATATGATAGCAGAGGGCATGTAAAATCCAAAAAGCCAAAGTTCAGTAAAAAGAACCAAAAAAATAAATTTAAATCGTCTGAGGAGAAACGTAAACTTAACAATATGCCATTTACGACACGGAGTGGCAAGGAACGGCTGAGGCCCTGGCCTATGTTCATGGCTAGTGGTTCAGCTTCACATGACGATGGAAGCCCTCATCATCCCGCTAGAAAAATTATAAGAGTTAAGCTGGAAAGAGCACAGAAAATAGCTGTGCGTTCTGAGATGGTATCACAAATCCCCAAGGAGAGTCCAAGTAAGTCGGCGGTAGTGATGCCAGACCTTCCCAACACTGGACGGGAAGAGGTGGCTCCTTCACCATTTGCACGCCCCCTGCAAGTGCTGGAAGGAGCACCCACAGTCCAGTTCCTGATATTCAAATTGAAGATGTCACTGTTGAAGTACACCAGGAAGAGGAAATCCTCACAGCAAGAGAAATCCTCGCAGCAAGCAGGGAATATGATATTATAGGCATTACTGAAAAGTGGTGGGACAAATCTCACGATTGAACAGTCAATCTAGAGGGTTACACATTGTACAGGAGAGACAGACTAAATAAACGGGGTGGAGGAGTATGTCTTTACGTAAAGCCATTTCTAAAACCTGTTATACGGGAAGATATTCAAGAAGGGATTGTAAATACTATTGAGACATTATGGGTAGAAATTGCATGCGGGGGTAAAGGAATAAAGAAGTTATTATTGGGGTTATGCTACAGGCCGCCTGGTATTACTGTGTCTGATGAGAAATTGTTACTAGAGATGTGCACCGGAAATTTTTTGGGTTTTGTGTTTTGGTTTTGGATTCGGTTCCGCGGCCGTGTTTTGGATACGGACGCGTTTTGCCAAAACCTCCCTGAAATGTTTTTGTCGGATTCGGGTGTGTTTTGGATGTGGGTGTTTTTTTACAAAAAACCCTCAAAAACAGCTTAAATCATAGAATTTGGGGGTCATTTTGATCCCATAGTATTATTAACCTCAATAACCATAATTTACACAAATGTTCAGTCTATTCTGAACACCTCACACCTCACAATATTATTTTTAGTCCTAAAATTTGCAACGAGGTCCCTGGATGGCTAAGCTAAGCGACACAAGTGGCCGACACAAACACCTGGCCCATCTAGGAGTGGCACTGCAGTGTCAGACAGGATGGCACTTCAAAAAAATAGTCCCCAAACAGCACATGATGCAGAGAAAAAAAGAGGCGCAATGAGGTAGCTGTGTGACTAAGCTAAGCGACCCAAGTGGCCGACACAAACACCTGGCCCATCTAGGAGTGGCACTGCAGAGTCAGACAAGATGGCACTTCAAAAAAATAGTCCCCAAACAGCACATGATGCAAAGAAAAAAAGAGGTGCACCAAGGTCGCTGTGTGACTAAGCTAAGCGACACAAGTGGCCGACACAAACACCTGGCCCATCTAGGAGTGGCACTGCAGTGTCAGACAGGATGGCACTTCAAAAAAATAGTCCCCAAACAGCACATGATGCAGAGAAAAAAAGAGGCGCAATGAGGTAGCTGTGTGACTAAGCTAAGCGACCCAAGTGGCCGACACAAACACCTGGCCCATCTAGGAGTGGCACTGCAGAGTCAGACAAGATGGCACTTCAAAAAAATAGTTCCCAAACAGCACATGATGCAAAGAAAAAAAGAGGCGCAATGAGGTAGCTGTGTGACTAAGCTAAGCGACCCAAGTGGCCGACACAAACACCTGGCCCATCTAGGAGTGGCACTGCAGTTTTCTAGCGAGAGGATGAGTGCTTCCATCCTCATGTGAAGCTGAACCACTAGCCATGAACATAGGCCAGGGCCTCAGCCGTTCCTTGCCACTCCGTGTCGTAAATGGCATATTGGCAAGTTTACGCTTCTCATCAGACGCTTTCAATTTTGATTTTTGGGTCATTTTACTGAACTTTTGTTTTTTGGATTTTACATGCTCTCTGCTATGACATTGGGCATTGGCCTTGGCAGACGACGTTGATGGCATTTCATCGTCTCGGCCATGACTAGTGGCAGCAGCTTCAGCACGAGGTGGAAGTGGATCTTGATCTTTCCCTATTTTAATCTCCACATTTTTGTTCTCCATTTTTTAATGTGTGGAATTATATGCCAGTATCAATAGCAATGGCCTACTACTATATATACTGCGCACAACTGAAATGCACCACAGGTATGGATGGATAGTATACTTGACGACACAGAGGTAGGTAGAGCAGTGGCCTTCCGTACCGTACTGCTATATATACTGGTGGTCACTGTCAGCAAACTGGAAAACTAAAATGCACCACAGGTATAGAATCTAGATGGATATTATACTTGACGACACAGAGGTAGGTAGAGTAGTGGCCTTCCGTACCGTACTGCTATATATACTGGTGGTCACTGTCAGCAAACTGCAAAACTAAAATGCACCACAGGTATAGAATCTAGATGGATAGTATACTTGACGACACAGAGGTAGGTAGAGCAGTGGCCTTCCGTACCATACTGCTATATATACTGGTGGTCACTGTCAGCAAACTGCAAAACTAAAATGCACCACAGGTATAGAATCTAGATGGATAGCATACTTGACGACACAGAGGTAGGTAGAGCAGTGGCCTTCCGTACCGTACTGCTATATATACTGGTGGTCACTGTCAGCAAACTGCAAAACTAAAATGCACCACAGGTATAGAATCTAGATGGATAGTATACTTGACGACACAGAGGTAGGTAGAGCAGTGGCCTTCCGTACCGTACTGCTATATATACTGGTGGTCACTGTCAGCAAACTGCAAAACTAAAATGCACCACAGGTATAGAATCTAGATGGATAGTATACTTGACGACACAGAGGTAGGTAGAGCAGTGGCCTTCCGTACCGTACTGCTATATATACTGGTGGTCACTGGTCAGCAAAACTCTGCACTGTACTCCTCCTATATAATATACTGGTGGTCCCCAGTACCCACAATAAAGCAGTGTGAGCACAGATATATGCAGCACACTGAGCACAGATATGGAGCGTTTTTCAGGCAGACAACGTATACTGGTGGTCACTGGTCAGCAAAACTCTGCACTGTACTCCTCCTATATAATATACTGGTGGTCCCAGTACCCACAATAAAGCAGTGTGAGCACAGATATATGCAGCACACTGAGCACAGATATGGAGCGTTTTTCAGGCAGACAACGTATACTGGTGGTCACTGGTCAGCAAAACTCTGCACTGTACTCCACCTATATAATACTGCTGGTCCCCAGTCCCCACAATAAAGCAGTGTGAGCACAGATATATGCAGTACACTGAGCACAGATATGGAGCGTTTTTCAGGCAGAGAACGGATAAAACTGGTGGTCACTGATCAGCAAAACTCTGCACTGTACTCCTCCTATATAATACAGCTGCTCCCCAGTCCCCACAATTAAGCAATAAGCACAAACGGAGAGGACGCCAGCCACGTCTTCTCCCTAACATTTCCAATGCACGAGTGAAAATGGCGGCGACGCGCGGCTCCTTATATAGAATCCGAATCTCGCGAGAATCCGACAGCGGGATGTTGACGTTCGGGCGCGCTCGGATTAACCGAGCCATACGGGAGAATCCGAGTATGCCTCGGACCCGTGTAAAATGTTTGAAGTTCGGGGGGGTTCGGTTTCCGAGGAACCGAACCCGCTCATCACTAATTGTTACTGAACCAAATTGAAAGAACAACAGGAGTAGGAGACATAGTAGTGATGGGAGACTTTAACTATCCCAAGATAAACTGGAAAATCAATTCATGTGATACTGCTAGGAGCAATATGTTTTTAAACATGCTAAATGATAATTACTTAGTTCAATTAATCGAGGAACCAACTAGGTACAATACAATCTTAGACCTGGTATTAACTAACAATGGGGAATTGGTATCAAATATTGAAGTAGAAAAGCCCATAGGTAACAGCGACCACAATATGGTCGCATTCAATATCAGTTTTCATAAGCAGTCCTATACTGGCTCAACTAGGACTCTAAACTTTAGCAAAGCCAACTTTGACATGATGAAGGAAGCGTTAAGGGACATTGAATGGGAAATTCTGTTTCAAGGATAAAATACTACAGAGAAATGGGATGTATTAAAATCGCTGCTAATTAATAATATTCATAAATTTATTCCCACCAGCAGCAAAAAAAGGAAAAAAATCCCAAACCAATCTGGTTTAACAAAAATATAAAGGATTTAATGGACAAAAAAAGACGAGCATTTAAAAAATACAAATCTGAGGGGGATGCGGAGTCATTTCAACACTATAAGGACTGTAACAAAATATGCAAAAAAGGAATAAGAGCGGCTAAAGTAGAAACTGAAAGACTAGTAGCAAAGGAAAGCAAAGCAAATCCCAAAAATGTTTTTAAGTACATCAACAGCAAGAGACTAAAGAAGGAGAGTATAGGCCCTTTAAAGGACAAGAGGGGAGTCTTAATCAAAAATGATAATGACATAGCAAACAAACTAAACAAGTTTTTTTCAACGGTATTTACCTGAGAGGACTAAATGCTGGGTCTAACACAAAATCTCAACAAAGATAATGTCCCACTGCTAAATGCTTATTTGTGTGAGGAGGTAGTCTGTGACCGATTAAAAAAGTTAAAGATTAATAAGTCACCTGGTCCCGATGGAATTCACCCGAGGGTTCTTATGGAGCTGCACGCTGAACTAGCAAGACCTCTATTTTTGATCTTCATGGATTCGGTTAAATTGGGTATGGTTCCCAAGGACTGGCGTATAGCGGAGGTAGTGCCGATATTTAAAAAGGGGAGCAAAGTTGAACCAGGTAATTATAGACCAGTTAGTCTTACATCTATAGTGGGGAAAGTATTGGAAGTTATTCTAAGGGACAGTATTCAAAAGTTCCTTGAAGCAAATTAGGTCATTAAAAGGAACCAACATGGATTTGTGAAGGACAGATCATGTCAGACCAACTTACTTGGCTTTTATGAAACAGCAAGTGCAAACCTGGATCAGGGTAAGGAGGTGGATATAATCTTTTTAGACTTTGCCAAAACTTTCGACACTGTACCACACATGCGTCTTATCTATAAGCTACAAGAAATAGGGCTAGGGAGCACAATATGCACTTGGGTCAGTAATTGGTTAGATAATAGAGAGCAACGCATTGTGGTCAATGGATCATTTTCAAATTGGACTAAAGTACTAAGTGGTGTGCCACAAGGGTCTGTACTTGGACCACTTTTGTTCAACATTTTCATCAACGACCTAACAGTAGGTCTAGAGAGAATGGTATAATACCAAATTGTGTAAGGTTATAAATACGGAGGGGGATGCTGAGTCTCTTCAGAATTACTTAACTAAACTGGAAGCATGGGCTGCAAAATGGAGAATGAGATTCAACACAGACAAGTGTAAGGTAATGCACTGAGGGGGCAAGACCAAAAAATATACCTACATACTAAATGGGGTAATATTAGGGGATTCTGTACTGGAAAAAGACTTAGGGGTTCACAGAGATAACAAATTAAGCAGCAGTACCCAAAGTAGGAGTGCAGCAAAGAAGGCTAATAAGATATTAACATGCATAAAACGGGGAATTGATGCAAGGGACGAGAGTATAATACTCCCATTATATAAATCACTAGTGAGGCCACATCTTGAATACTGTATGCAATTTTGGGCACCATATTACAAAAAGGATATCCTAGAGCTAGAAAAGGTTCAGAGGCTGGCGACCAAACTAATCAAGAGCATGGAGACGCTGGAATATGAGGAAAGGCTTGCAAGGCTAGTCATGTTTACATTGGAAAAGAGGAGACTAAGAGGGGACATGATCAACATCTACAAATATATAAGGGGTCAATACACAGAGCTTGGGAGGGACCTGTTTTCTATAAGATCAGCACAGGAAACATGTGGTCACTCGCTTAGGTTAGAGAAGAGGAGTTTCCGCACATTGAGGCGAAAAGGTTTTTTCACAGTAAGGACAATACGTGTTTGGAATTCCCTGCCTGAGAGAGTAGTAACTGCGGACTCAGTCAACACCTTTAAGAATGGGTTAGATAAATTCCTATTGGATAAGGATATTCAGGGTTATGGTGCGTAGGCACGCATTATAGTTAATTTAACTAGTCCTAACATAAAAATAACTAGTCCTATAATAAGACTGCATAGAAGACCACAAATAGGTTGAACTCGATGGACAATTGTCTTTTTTCAACCTTAGTTACTATGTTGCTATGTTACTATGAGGATATGGGTGTTGCTGGCGCTGAGTAGGAAGTTGACGATGAGGATTCTGATGGTGATGTGGTTTGTTTAAGTCAGGCACCGTGGGAGACACCTGTTGTCAGTGGGATGAAGAAGCCCATTGTGATGCCTGAACAAACTATCAAAAAGCCACCTTTTCGGTGTGGCATTCTTTCTCCACAAATCTGGACAACAGGTGTCAAGCCATCAGTTGCCTCTGTCAATCTGTAATAAGTAGGGGTAAGGATGATAACCACCTAGGAACATCCTCCCTTATACATCACCTGCTGCGCATTCATCAGAACTCAGTGTCAAGTTGTGAAACTTTTGGTAAGAGCGTAAGCAGTCCACTAACACCTAAATCCCTTCTTTCTCCTGTACCAAAGCTCCTACAAGCGACACCACCAACTCCCTCAACGGCTACTTCCTCCTCGGTCAGGAACGTCAGTAGTCCTGCAGGCCATGTCATTGTCAAGACTGAGGAGTCCTCTCCTAACCTGGATTCCTCCGTAGGATCCTTGAGTGGTACGCCTGCTGTTGCTGCCGCTGCTGTTGTTGCTACTGGGAGTCGATCGTCATCCCAGAGGGGAAGTCGGAAGTCCACTTGTACTACTTCCAGTAAGCAATTGCCTTTGTGAGGAAGATGAAATATGACAGCAGTCATCCTTTTGCAAAGTGGATAACTGAGGCCTTGACAGCTATGTTGGTGTTAGACGTGCGTCCGGTATCCACCATTAGTTCAGTGGGACGTAGAGAATTGTTTGAGATACTGTGTCCCTAGTATCAAATCCAATCTAGGTTCCATTTCTCTAGGCAGGCGATACCGAGAATGTACACAGATGTCAGAAAAAGAGTCACCAGTGTCCTACAAAATGTGGTTATATCCAGTGTCCACTTAACCATGAACATGTGGACAAGTGGAACAGGGCAGACTAAGGACTATATGACTGTAACAGCCCACTGGGTAGATGTATGGCCTCCCGCAGCAACAACAGCAGCAGTACCAGTAGCAGCATCTCGCAATGCCAACTCGTTCCTAGGCAGGCTATGCTGTGTATTACCGCTTTCCTTAAAAGACACACAGCTGACAACCTCTTACAGAAACTGAGGAACATCATTGCAGAATGGCTTACCCCAATTGGACACTTCTGGGGATTTGTGGTATCGGACAATGCCACCAATATTGTGCGTGCATTACATCTGGGCAAATTCCAGCATGTCCCATGTTTTGCACATACAATTAATTTGGTGGTGCAGAATTTTTTGAAAAATGACAGGGGTGTGCAGGAGATGCTGTTGGTGGCCCGAAAAATTGCGGCCCACTTTTGGCATTCTGCCACCGCGTGCCCGAGACTGGAGCACCAGCAAACACTCCTGAACCTGCCCCGCCATCAACTGAAGCAAGAGGTGGTAACGAGGTGGAATTCAACACTCTATATGCTTCAGATGATGCGGGAGCAGCAAAAGGCCATTCAAGCAGTGGAGAATGATTTTCATCTTGTGCAAGGTTCTCCAACCCTTCGAACTTGCCATACGTGAAGTCAGTTCAAACACTGCCAGCTTGAGTCAGGTCACTCCCCTCATCATTCTTTTGCAGAAGCAGCTGGAGAAATTGGAGGAGGAGCTAAGATGGAGCGATTCCGCAAAGTATGTGGGACTTGTGGATGGAGCCCTTCATTCGCTTTGACAGGATTCAATGGTGGTCAATCTGTTGAAATCAGAGCACTACATTTTGGCCACCGTGCTCGATCCTAGGTTTAAAGCCTACGATGTATCTCTCTTTCCAGCAGACACAAGTGTGCAGAGGTGCAAAGACCTGCTGGTTAGTAAATTGTCAACTCAAGCAGAACGTGACCCATCAACAACTCGTCCTTCAATTTCTCCCGCCACTGGGGCTGCAAGAAAAAGGATAAGATTACCTAGCCCACACGCTGGTGGTGATGCAGGGCAGTCAGGAGCGAAAGCTGACATCTGGTCCGGACTGAAGGACCTGCCAACGATTACTGACATGTCTACTGTCACTGCATATGATTCTATCACCACTGAAAGAATGGTGGAGGATTATATGAGTTACAGCATCCAAGTAGGCATGTCAGACCTTATGTGTACTGGCAGGAAAAAGAGGCAATTTGGATGCCCTTGCACAAACTGGCTTTATTTTACCTAAGTTGCCCCCCCCCCCCCCCTCCAGTGTGTACTCCGAAAGAGTGTTTAGTGCAGCCAGTAACCTTGTCAGCGATCGGCGTAGGAGGTTACTTCCACTAAATGTGGAGAAGATGATGTTCATCAAAATGAATTATAAATTCCTCCGGGAAGACCTTTACCAGCAATTGCCTCCAAAAACTACACAGGAACCTGTGATGGTGGATTCCAGTGGGGATGACTTAATACTCTGTGAGGAGGATGTACACAGTGAAAGGGGTGAGGAATCAGAGGATGAGGTTGACATCTTGCCTCTGTAGAGCCAGTTTGTGCAAGGAGAGATTAATTGCTTCTTTTTTGTTGGGGGCCCAAACAAACCAGTCATTTCAGCCACAGTCGTGTGGCAGACCCTGTCACTGAAATGATTGGTTTGTTAAAGTGTGCATGTCCTGTTTATACAACATAAGGGTGGGTGGGAGGGTCCAAGGACAACTCCATCTTGCACCTCTTTTTCTTCTTTGCATCATTTGCTGTTTGGGGACTAGTTTTTTTAAGTGCCATCCTGTCTGACACTGCAGTGCCACTCCTAGATGGGCCAGGTGTTTGTGCCGCACACTTGTGTCGCTTAGCTTGGCCATCCAGCTACCTCATTGTACCTCTTTTTCTTCTTTGCATCATGTGCTCTTTGGGGCCTATTTTTTTAAATCTGCCATCCTGTCTGCCACTGCAGTGCCACTCCTAGATGGGCCAGGTGTTTGTGCCGCACACTTGTGTCGTTTAGCTTGGCCATACAGCTACCTAATTGTATCTCTTTTTTTTCTTTGCATCATGTGCTGTTCGGGGACTAGTTTTTGAATAGTGCCATCTTGTCTGCAACTGCGGTGCCACTCCTAGATGGGCCACGTGTTTGTGCCACACACTTGTGTCACTTAGCTTAGTGATATAGCCACCGCGGTGCAACTTTTAGGCCTAAAAACAATATTGTGAGGTGTGAGGTGTTCAGAATAGACTGGAAATTAGTGGAAATGAATGTTATTGAGGTTAATAATACCGTAGGAGCAAAATTACCCCCAAATTCTGTGATTTTAGCTGTTTTTATGCTTTTTTCAAAAATCATCCAGATCCAAAACCAAAACACGAAAGGGTGGTTTTGGCAAAACCAAGCCAAAACCAAAACACCAAAGTGGAATTAGAACCAAAACCAAAACACAAAACACGAAAAGTGCCCGCCGCACATCTCTACTTAATACATATATGTATTAAGATAATATAAAAATATGACTGAAATTCAACATACGTACATATACATCAGCCCGCACAGAACTAATGTGTGTATTGTACGTAGATGCAAACTGGCATAAGTCCATTGTTCTGTCCTCTGTACAGACCGTGCCATGATTTGAGCATAAGTTGCAGATAGCTTTAAACCTCCCCTACTTTCCAATATTCCAGCCTAGATGTATGGATCGTGATTTATTAAAATATAATTACAAAATGAACATCATACAATGTGCATACATAATTATATGCAAGATTTGTGAAACATAAGTAAAGTACACATGAATGAACACATGCAGCAAAACTCTAGCAGTGTGGAAAGTATTGCATCTGGCTTCTGATACACAAACGAAGTATGTCTAGTTAGAAGATATAATAATGATAACAGATGTAATTCTGAGATCTTATCAGCTATGCTACCAAAGCGAAGGATATATAAAATGCTCCCAGTATGTATTTGAGTGGAAGCCTAAAGAGAGACAAACTACTATAGTCTATAGTGGAAGCTTAGATGGGACAAACTACTGGGAATATCTGAGACATAAGGCTAGCCAAGAGATGGAGCTTTCTCAAGAAATAAATGTAAACAAAACACTGAAGATGCAGAAGACATGGCACTGCCCCTCTGGTATCAATGGACACCACAATTAAAATCCTCAGAGAATTATAAAAGAACCAGATCATATACTGGTCTAAGAAACAACTTGTTCTGACCCTGCTTACAGATCTTGATCTCTACCCTGCAGACCTTCCCATCCTTGCTTTGAGATATTTGTTGACAAGGCTTAAGGGCCACTCAATGTGTTGTTTTTGGCAAATTCCAAAGAGAACAATGTCACCATGATTTAAGTTAGGATTAACTTGCTACTTGTTTCTTGACTGCAATGTAAATATACACTGTCTTTTCTAATGTACATATCCCAAAAGTTGTTTGCAAGCTTTGTACTTGTCTTTCTTGGTGATTGACTACATTTTTGGTGTTGAACTCTACGTAAAGACCCTGGTTAGGCCTAATCCTCAGAGTAAGGAGAGCTGCAGGATTAAAGAGGGTCATTACATCATTAGGTCAGAGAACTGTTATTAATAATCGCTGAGACTTTGGCCATGAAGGTTAATATACTTTCATGAATTAATCTTGCTGTTTCTACACATAGGTAGATGGAATCAAGAATTCTGCAAATAATACCAATATTTTTTTCCCAGATTCTTCTCGTGTTAGAAGAAGAAGGTAGGTTGTTGATATGTCTGTACTATTTTGTGCTGTACACAGTTAATAATAGTAGACACCAGCAAACAGAAGTCTTGTAAACACATCAGCCATATAGACTGAACCAGGAGCTTTATTTTATTGCACAGTTATGTACAGAAGTAGAGAAGACACAGTGGATCAGCAGGTCATGTATGTAGGCAGGACAATACAGGATTATGCAGGGTCCCCCATGGAGCTCAGTACTACACAGCCATGTAGCACTGTGGTGCTTAAACACAGTGGCAAGATGGTGAAGTGCATCCATAAACTGAAGAATGGTGGCCATCTTGGTAAAGGATATGATGCTTCAGTTTTGGAGCATCATGGAGGAAGCACAATCGTGCACTCTATATACCACCAAGTAGTAATTCCATGTGCAGCCCTGGTTACTAAGGTACCTCACCCCTGCTTTGGTGCCGATGTTTGAACATATTTGTAGCTTTTTGGATGCCCCAATGAAGTGAGTCTGTGGATGTGTCTTGCAAAGCCATGGCTTTGGCAATGAAACAACTAATTCTAAGACTATTGAAAAAGTTTCAGGTATCCATTGATTATATTACCTCAATGTGAACAGATCTGATAACATTGAAAATTGATACAATTGCTCAAAACTTCCTGCTTGAATGGGCATCTCTAGTATATCTATTATATTGTGGTCGATTCAAACCTGATCGCTGCTGTAACTTTTCACACAGCGGGCGATCAGGTCTGAACTGTGCATGTGTATTCACTGCAATGCACAGGCGCGATGGTCCGCAACAATGGAGAGCACTGGGCAGCGACGGGATGGTGCTCAAAATCCCATCGCACCGGCGAACGCAAGGAGATTGACAGGAAGAGGGCGTTTGTGGGTGGCAACTGAGCGTTTTTGAGGAGTGTCCGGTAAAAGGCAGGAGGGACCAGGCGTTTGGAGGGAGGATTCCTGATGTCAGCTCTGGCCCCGATCATCGCAGCGGTTGAGTCCTGGGCTGTGCAGAGACTGCACAAACTTTAATAATCTAATCAAACTTCTGTTAATAACTTCTGTTTGTGCAGCTCTCCTGCACATGCGATCGCACAGCGATTTCCCCCTCCCCCTGTAGGTGGTAACTACCTGATCGCAGGGATGCAAAAAATGTTCCCTAGCGATCAGGTCTCAATTAGCCCCATTGAGTGATAACATGCTAGGGACAAATACATTAAGCCCAACATTAGTAAAAGGAGTCTGTCACTGCTACCAGCGAGTGCTGTCCTAGGCCTTCAGCATTTACCTGTCTCACCAACTGTGTAGGTGCACTCAACCTGGCTTCGAGCGCCCTGTTCAGTCACATCACTGTCACCAGAGATGGTCGGTGGCAGGGAACAGGGTAGAGAGGAGACTGTGTCATGCTGCTGCAGAGATCCCTGTGACTCTGGCCTGTCAGGACATGTGGTGTGGACGGTGCCATCTTGCTTCAGGTCACCTGACCAGGATCAGCACAATCCTGGTCAGGATGGGAGTCAGCTGATTCCTGCAGCCAATCTGGAGTCACTCGAGGGTATAAACCTTCCTGCTTCACAGGACTCTGATGCCAGTTCCATAGTCACACAGCAGTGTGAACATTGCAGCTGCGCTCCCTTAGTGAGACTCTAGCCTCAGTTCTGAGTATCACTGTGGAAACCCTGCTATACAAGCATTATTCCAGTTTGGTTACACTCCAGTCCGGCACCAGTCTGTTTGCACTATAGTCTGGTTCCAGTCCGGTTACACTCCAGTCCAGCTCCAGTCGGTTTGCACTCCAGTCTGGCTCCAGTCCGTTTGCACTCAAGTCCGGTTCCAGTCTGGTTACACTCTAGTCCGGCTTCAGTCTGCTTGCACTCTGGTCCGGTTCCAGACCGGTTACACTCCAGTCCAGATACAGTTTAATCATTCTGGTACCAGCTTGGTCAGCATTCCAGTCCTGTTCCAGCTGGACAGACCACCAGCATAAAGCCAAACCTCTCCCGAACATCTAAACCAGGTAACCCAGGCAGGCGGCCGCGACCGGCTCACTGGGTGCAGCGAAGCCCAAAGTTCCTTGCGGGGCTTCCTGGTGAAGACCACCAGTATGGTAAGACTCTGTGCCCTGTTCTGGGTCTCGTCAACCACCTGGTACTAGTTCTGACCATATTCCAGTAATCACGAAGGACTAATTGATTCCATGCGACAGTACTATCTTCAGCCTCCCAGCTTCCAGTACAACAATACCCAGAGGACCAACATCTCTGACACCAGTCCGGAGACATCTGAAACCCAGAATCAGACGGAGAGTCTGTATTAAGTCTGTCTGCTTAGAGACTGGCCACCACCTATATTTTAGAGGAACCATGAAGACTGCAGCAAGATATGCATTTGAAGATTGCACGGCTTACATATCTCTTCACAACACTAAACAATAACTCAGCTGCTTGTAGAGTCCCTTAAGTAAATAATTGTCCATGGTGTTTACTTATTGGTGATAGTGCTGCACAATAAAACAAGTAATGTGCTGATTTTTAGGAATTATTAGAGGATTTTTCTAATCCAATCTTAAATTTTCTTTTTGAAGCAGCTTCATCATTCTCATTGAAGCATGAGGTAGGCTTTATTAAGGAACTTTCTATAGGAAAGGGACTCCACAAGTAATTCTGGCCCTCATTCCGAGTCGATTGCTCACTAGCTGCTTTTAGCAGCAGTGCAAACGCTAAACCGCCGCCCTCTGGGAGTGTATCTTAGCTTAGCAGAAGTGCAAACGAAAGGTTAGCAGAACTGCTCAAAAAATTTTTCATGCAGTTTCTGAGCAGCTCCTAACCTGCTCCTACCTTGCGATCACTGCAGGCAGTTCAGTTCCTGTTTTGACGTCACAAACACGCCCTGCATTCGGCCCGCCAATCCCCCATTTCCCCAGGCACGCCTGCGTTATCTTCTGGCATGCCTGCGTTTTTTAGCACACTCCCGGAAAACGGTCAGTTACCTCCCAGAAACACCCCTTTCCTGTCAATCACTCACCGATCAGCCGAGCAACTGAAAAGAGTCGCTCGACCTTGTGTAAAATAAGATTTTACTTACCGGTAAATCTATTTCTCGTAGTCCGTAGAGGATGCTGGGACTCCGTAAGGACCATGGGGAATAGGCGGGCTCCGCAGGAGATAGGGCACTTTAAGAAAGCTTTGGATTGTGGGTGTGCACTGGCTCCTCCCTCTATGCCCCTCCTCCAGACCCCAGTTAGGGAAACTGTGCCCAGAGAAGATGGACAGTACGAGGAAGGATTTTTGTAAATCTAAGGGCGAGATCCATACCAGCCACACCAATCACACCGTATAACTTGTGATAAACTACCCAGTTAACAGTATGCACAACAACATAGCCTCGGTTCAACCGATAAACTATAACATAACCCTTATGTAAGCAATAACTATATACAAGTCTTGCAGAAGAAGTCCGCACTTGGGACGGGCGCCCAGCATCCTCTACGGACTACGAGAAATAGATTTACCGGTAAGTAAAATCTTATTTTCTCTAACGTGCTTGAGGATGCTGGGACTCCGTAAGGACCATGGGGATTATACCAAAGCTCCCAAACGGGCGGGAGAGTGCGGATGACTCTGCAGCACCGAATTGAGCAAACAGGAGGTCCTCCTCAGCCAGGGTATCAAACTAACAGAACTTTGCAAAGGTATTTGACCCCGACCAAGTAGCAGCTCGGCACAGCTGTAGTGCCGAGACCCCTCGGGCAGCCGCCCAAGAAGAGCCAACCTTCCTAGTGGAATGGGCCTAAACCGATTTAGGTAACGGCAATCCTGCCGTAGAATGCACCAGCTGAATCGTGTTACAGATCCAGCGAGCAATAGTCTGCTTTGAAGCAGGGCTGCCAACCTTGTTGGCTGTATACAGGACAAACAGTGCTTCTGTTTTGCAGATCCTAGCTGTTCTGGCAACGTAAATTTTCAAAGCCCTGACCACATCAATGGACTCGGAATCCTCCAAGTCACGCGTAGCCACAGGCACGACAATAGGTTGGTTCATATGAAAGGATGAGACCACCTTTGGCAGGAATTAAGAACGGGTCCGCAATTTCGCTCTATCCTTATGGACAATCAGATAGGGCTTTTAGTGAGAAAAGCCTCCAGTTCCGAAACTCACCTAGCCGAAGCCAAGGCTAACAACATGACCACCTTCCAGGTGAAATATTTCAACACCACTGACTTAAGTGGTTCAAACCAATGTGACTTAAGGAACCGTAACACCACGTTAAGGTCCCAAGGCGCCACCGGTGGTACAAAAGGAGGCTAAAAATGCAGTACTCCCTACACAAACGTTTGTACTTCAGGAAGAGAAGCCAATTCTTTTTAGAAGAAAATGGCTAAGGCCGAAATTTGAACCATTATCGATCCTAATTTCAGGCCCCAGTTCGCTCCAGTTTGAAGGAAGTGAAGCAGACGGCCCAAAAGGAATTCCTCCATAGGAGCATTCCTGGCCTCACATCAGGAAACATATTTTCGCCATATTCAGTGATAATGTTTCAATGTCACTTCCTTCCTAGCCATAATTAGGGTAGGAATGACCTCCTCCGGAATACCCATTACCGCTAGGATCCTGCGTGGAACCGGCATGCCGTCAAACGCAGCCGCGGTAAGTCTTGGAACAGACAGGGCCCCTGCTGCAGCATGTCCTGTCTTAGAGGAAGAGGCCACGGATTCTCTGTGAGCATTTCCTGCAGATCTGGATACCAGGTCCTCCGTGTCCAATCTGGAACAATGAGAATTGGTCTAACTCCTCTTTTTCTTATTATCTTCAACACCATGGGTATGAGAGGAAGAGGAGTAAACACAGAGACCGACCGGAACACCCACGGTGTCACTAGGGCGTCCACAGCTTATTGCCTGAGGGTCTCTTGACCTGGCGCAATAACTCTGCGGCTTTGTGTTGAGGCGGGATGCCATCATGTCTATCAGTGGCAGTCTCCACCGAATTGCAATCTGTGCTAAGACTTCCTGATGAAGTCCCCACTCTCCAGGACGTAGGTCGTGTCCGCTGAGGAAGTCTGCTTCCCAGTCGTCCACTCCCTGTATGAACACTGCTGACAGTGCGCTTACATGATTCTCCGCCCAGCGAAGAATTCTGGTGGCTTCCGCCATCGCCACTCTGCTCCTTGTGCCGCCTTGGCGGTTTACATGAGCTACTGCGGTGACGTTGTCTGACTGGATCAGAACCGGTTGGTCGCGAAGTAGGGTCTCCGCCTGACGTAGAGCGTTGTATATGGCCCTTTGTTCCAAGAAGTGAAGAAAAGTCTTTTGACTTGACCAAAGACCTTGGACATTTTATTTTTCCCTGTGTGACTGCTCCCCAACCTCGGAGGCTCGCATCCGTGGTCACCAGGGTCCAGTCCTGAATGCCGAACCTGCGGCCCTATAGAAGGTGAGCACCCTGCAGCCACCACAGGAGAGATACCCTGGCCCTGGGGGAGAGGGTGATCAACTGATGAATCTGTAGATGTGACCCGGACCACTTGTCCAGTAGGTCCCATTTGAAAGACCTCGCATGGAACCAGCCGAAGGGAATGATTTTCCCCGGACTCGGGTGCAGCGATGCCGACACCTGTCTTGGTTTCAATAAGTTCCTGACCAGAGTCATGAGTTCCTGGGCCTTCTCTATCTGAAGGTAAACCCCTTTCTGGTCCGTACCCAGAACCATACCCAAGAAGGGCAGACTAGTCATAGGAACCAACTGTGACTTCGGGATATTGAGAAACTAGCCGTGTTGCTGTGACACCTTCAGCGAAAGTGACACGCTGTTCAACAACTGCTCTTTTGATCTCGCCTTATAGGAGATCGTCCAAGTATGGGATAACTGTGACTCCTAGCTTGCGTAGGAGCACCATCATTTCCGCCCATTACCCTGAAATTGGTAATGACAATACTGTACCGCAATTCTCAGGTACGCCTGATGGGGTGGATAAATGGGAACATGAAGGTATGCAGCCTTTATGTCTAGATACACCATCAAATCCCCCCTTTCCAGGCTGGCCATGATCGCTCTGAGTGATTCCACCTTAAATTTGAACCTTTTCCAGTATAGGTTCAGAGGTTTTAATTTTAAATAGGTCTGACCGAACCGTAAGTATTCAGGACTACAGCCAAGGTTGAGTAATAGCCCCTTCCTTGTTGCAGGAGGAGAACCTTGAGCACCACCTGTTGGAGATACAATGTGTGAATTGTATTTAATATAACTCCCCTTCTGGCGGAGAAGCCGATAGGTCCGATAAGGAAAACCGGCGAGGAGGCACCTTTCAAATTCCTTTGTAACCCTGAGAACAATTTTTATTGCCCCGGGATCCACCTGTGAGTGAACTTAGATGTGGCTGAAGAGTCGAAGACGTGCTCCCCCTGGGACGGACTCCCTTAGCGGAGCTCCCGCATCCTGCGGTGGATGTAGTAGAGGCCGGGGAGGACTTATGTTCCTGGGAACTAGCTGTGCCCCGTGCCCTTACCTCTGGTAAGAAAGGACGCTCCTCATACTTTCTTGTTATTCTGCGACCGAAAGGACTGCATTTGATAATGTCATGCCTTCTTAGTCTGTGAGGGAATATAAGGCAAAAGATCAGAATTACCAGCTATAGCTATGGAGACCAGGTCCGAGAGCCCTTCTCCACACAATTCCTCAGCCTTGTGAGGTAAACCCTCCATATGCCTCTTTTAGTCTGCATCACCTGTCTATTGCATGTTCCACAGGACAAGTCTAGCAAAAATCGATATAGCGTTGACTCTAGAACCCAGTAGACTAACGTCTCTTTGGGCATGTCTTATATATATATATATATATATGTATATATATATAAGACAACATCTTCTACATATAAATAAATATATACATACATAATATATATATTTATTTATATGCAAAAGACGCCGTCCCACATCCACATACTAGGGACAATAACATGGCATCCTTATCTAGGGGTTAAACCACCGCTGATAAGGTATCTGACTACGCTGCTACAGCTCTATAAACCCATGCCGACACAATCGCCGGTCTGAGTAGTGTACCAGAATGTGTGTAAATGGACTTCAAAGTATTTTTACTGCATGCTATCTGCAGGATCCCTGAGGATAGCTGTTAAGTGAGCGCTACTTTTTGGGTAAACGTGTCAATGCCTTGTACACCCTAGGGGAAGATTCCCATCTTATCCTGGCCCCATTAGGGAAAGGATATTCCCTGAGAATTCTTTTTGGGAAGCTGCAGCTTCTTGTCTGGAGATTCCCGCTCTTTTCCTTCATGAGAGGAGGGAAATTTACCTCAGTTTTCTTCCCCTTAAACATGTGTACCCTTGTGTCAGGGACAGATGAGTCATCAGTGATATGCAAAACATCTTTTATTACAATAATCATATATTGAATACTTTTCTGCCAGTCTTGGCTGTACTTTGCATTATCGTAGTCGACACTGGAGTCAGACTCCGTGTCGATAACAGTGCCTATTATTTTGGATAGTAAGCGTTGTGAGACTCTGAAGGTCTCTGTGACATAGGGGCAGACATGGGTAGATTCCCTGTCTGTTCTCTAATCTTTTGTAATAAGGACATCTTAGCACTTAATTTCACATATCCAATCAGGTGTCGGCGTTGTCGACGGAGAGACCACGCACCCACACAGATTTGCTCCATCTCATCCTTCGGAGAGCCTTTTACCGCAGACATGTCGACACACACGTACCGACACACTCCACACACACAGGGAATCTCTTATCTGAAGACAGGTTCCCCCCTAGGCCCTTTGGAGAGACAGAGAGAGAGAATGCCAGCACACACCCCAGCGCTATATAAGCCAGGAAAAAACACAGAATGTTTACCCAATAGCGCTGCTGTAATGTATAATCGCCAAATATGTGCCCCCCCTCTACTTTAAAACCCTCTTCACCGTGTGTCAAGCCGGGGAGAGTCCGGGGAGCTTCCTCTCAGCGGTGCTGTGGAGAGCAAATGGCGCTGGTGAGTGCTGCGGGAGAAGCCCCGCCCCCTCGGCGGCGGGCTTCTGTCCCGCTCAAACTAACTAAAATATGGCGGGGGCTCTTTTATATACATGTACAGTGCCCACCTGTACATGTATATATACTTTTTGCCATAAGAGAGGTGTTATATTGCTGCCCAGGGCGCACCCTTACAGTGACCGGTGTATGTGAGGTGTATGGGAGCAATGACGCACAGCTGCAGTTCTGTGCGTTACCTCAGTGAAGCTCTGAAGGCTTCTGCCGCCTGAGACGTCTTCTGACTTAGTTTCTTCTGGCTCTGTGAGGAGAACGGCGGCGCGGCTCTGGGGGTGGACGCCCAGTAAGAACTAGAGATGAGCGCCTGAAATTTTTCGGGTTTTGTGTTTTGGTTTTGGGTTCGGTTCCGCGGCCGTGTTTTGGGTTCGAACGCGTTTTGGCAAAACCTCACCGAATTTTTTTTGTCGGATTCGGGTGTGTTTTGGATTCGGGTGTTTTTTTCAAAAAACACTAAAAAACAGCTTAAATCATAGAATTTGGGGGTCATTTTGATCCCAAAGTATTATTAACCTCAAAAACCATAATTTACACTCATTTTCAGTCTATTCTGAATACCTCACACCTCACAATATTATTTTTAGTCCTAAAATTTGCACCGAGGTCGCTGTGTGAGTAAGATAAGCGACCCTAGTGGCCGACACAAACACCGGGCCCATCTAGGAGTGGCACTGCAGTGTCACGCAGGATGTCCCTTCCAAAAAACCCTCCCCAAACAGCACATGACGCAAAGAAAAAAAGAGGCGCAATGAGGTAGCTGTGTGAGTAAGATTAGCGACCCTAGTGGCCGACACAAACACCGGGCCCATCTAGGAGTGGCACTGCAGTGTCACGCAGGATGGCCCTTCCAAAAAACCCTCCCCAAACAGCACATGACGCAAAGAAAAAAAGAGGCGCAATGAGGTAGCTGTGTGAGTAAGATTAGCGACCCTAGTGGCCGACACAAACACCGGGCCCATCTAGGAGTGGCACTGCAGTGTCACGCAGGATGTCCCTTCCAAAAAACCCTCCCCAAACAGCACATGACGCAAAGAAAAAAAGAGGCGCAATGAGGTAGCTGTGTGAGTAAGATTAGCGACCCTAGTGGCCGACACAAACACCGGGCCCATCTAGGAGTGGCACTGCAGTGTCACGCAGGATGTCCCTTCCAAAAAACCCTCCCCAAACAGCACATGACGCAAAGAAAAAAAGAGGCGCAATGAGGTAGCTGACTGTGTGAGTAAGATTAGCGACCCTAGTGGCCGACACAAACACCGGGCCCATCTAGGAGTGGCACTGCAGTGTCACGCAGGATGTCCCTTCCAAAAAACCCTCCCCAATCAGCACATGATGCAAAGAAAAAGAAAAGAAAAAAGAGGTGCAAGATGGAATTGTCCTTGGGCCCTCCCACCCACCCTTATGTTGTATAAACAAAACAGGACATGCACACTTTAACCAACCCATCATTTCAGTGACAGGGTCTGCCACACGACTGTGACTGATATGACGGGTTGGTTTGGACCCCCCCCAAAAAAGAAGCAATTAATCTCTCCTTGCACAAACTGGCTCTACAGAGGCAAGATGTCCACCTCATCTTCACCCTCCGATATATCACCGTGTACATCCCCCTCCTCACAGATTATCAATTCGTCCCCACTGGAATCCACCATCTCAGCTCCCTGTGTACTTTGTGGAGGCAATTGCTGCTGGTCAATGTCTCCGCGGAGGAATTGATTATAATTCATTTTAATGAACATCATCTTCTCCACATTTTCTGGATGTAACCTCGTACGCCGATTGCTGACAAGGTGAGCGGCGGCACTAAACACTCTTTCGGAGTACACACTTGTGGGAGGGCAACTTAGGTAGAATAAAGCCAGTTTGTGCAAGGGCCTCCAAATTGCCTCTTTTTCCTGCCAGTATAAGTACGGACTGTGTGACGTGCCTACTTGGATGCGGTCACTCATATAATCCTCCACCATTCTATCAATGTTGAGAGAATCATATGCAGTGACAGTAGACGACATGTCCGTAATCGTTGTCAGGTCCTTCAGTCCGGACCAGATGTCAGCATCAGCAGTCGCTCCAGACTGCCCTGCATCACCGCCAGCGGGTGGGCTCGGAATTCTGAGCCTTTTCCTCGCACCCCCAGTTGCGGGAGAATGTGAAGGAGGAGATGTTGACAGGTCGCGTTCCGCTTGACTTGACAATTTTGTCACCAGCAGGTCTTTCAACCCCAGCAGACCTGTGTCTGCCGGAAAGAGAGATCCAAGGTAGGCTTTAAATCTAGGATCGAGCACGGTGGCCAAAATGTAGTGCTCTGATTTCAACAGATTGACCACCCGTGAATCCTTGTTAAGCGAATTAAGGGCTGCATCCACAAGTCCCACATGCCTAGCGGAATCGCTCCCTTTTAGCTCCTTCTTCAATGCCTCCAGCTTCTTCTGCAAAAGCCTGATGAGGGGAATGACCTGACTCAGGCTGGCAGTGTCTGAACTGACTTCACGTGTGGCAAGTTCAAAGGGCATCAGAACCTTGCACAACGTTGAAATCATTCTCCACTGCACTTGAGACAGGTGCATTCCACCTACTATATCGTGCTTAATTGTATAGGCTTGAATGGCCTTTTGCTGCTCCTCCAACCTCTGAAGCATATAGAGGGTTGAATTCCACCTCGTTACCACTTCTTGCTTCAGATGATGGCAGGGCAGGTTCAGTAGTTTTTGGTGGTGCTCCAGTCTTCTGTACGTGGTGCCTGTACGCCGAAAGTGTCCCGCAATTTTTCTGGCCACCGACAGCATCTCTTGCACGCCCCTGTCGTTTTTTAAAAAATTCTGCACCACCAAATTCAAGGTATGTGCAAAACATGGGACGTGCTGGAATTTGCCCATATTTAATGCACACACAATATTGCTGGCGTTGTCCGATGCCACAAATCCACAGGAGAGTCCAATTGGGGTAAGCCATTCCGCGATGATCTTCCTCAGTTGCCGTAAGAGGTTTTCAGCTGTGTGCGTATTCTGGAAAGCGGTGATACAAAGCGTAGCCTGCCTAGGAAAGAGTTGGCGTTTGCGAGATGCTGCTACTGGTGCCGCCGCTGCTGTTCTTGCGGCGGGAGTCCATACATCTACCCAGTGGGCTGTCACAGTCATATAGTCCTGACCCTGCCCTGCTCCACTTGTCCACATGTCCGTGGTTAAGTGGACATTGGGTACAACTGCATTTTTTAGGACACTGGTGAGTCTTTTTCTGACGTCCGTGTACATTCTCGGTATCGCCTGCCTAGAGAAGTGGAACCTAGATGGTATTTGGTAATGGGGGCACACTGCCTCAATAAATTGTCTAGTTCCCTGTGAACTAACGGCGGATACCGGACGCACGTCTAACACCAACATAGTTGTCAAGGACTCAGTTATCCGCTTTGCAGTAGGATGACTGCTGTGATATTTCATCTTCCTCGCAAAGGACTGTTGAACAGTCAATTGCTTACTGGAAGTAGTACAAGTGGGCTTACGACTTCCCCTCTGGGATGACCATCGACTCCCAGCGGCAACAACAGCAGCACCAGCAGCAGTAGGCGTTACACGCAAGGATGCATCGGAGGAATCCCAGGCAGGAGAGGACTCGTCAGAATTGCCAGTGACATGGCCTGCAGGACTATTGGCATTCCTGGGGAAGGAGGAAATTGACACTGAGGGAGTTGGTGGGGTGGTTTGCGTGAGCTTGGTTACAAGAGGAAGGGATTTACTGGTCAGTGGACTGCTTCCGCTGTCACCCAAAGTTTTTGAACTTGTCACTGACTTATTATGAATGCGCTGCAGGTGACGTATAAGGGAGGATGTTCCGAGGTGGTTAACGTCCTTACCCCTACTTATTACAGCTTGACAAAGGGAACACACGGCTTGACACCTGTTGTCCGCATTTCTGGTGAAATACCTCCACACCGAAGAGCTGATTTTTTTGGTATTTTCACCTGGCATGTCAACGGCCATATTCCTCCCACGGACAACAGGTGTCTCCCCGGGTGCCTGACTTAAACAAACCACCTCACCATCAGAATCCTCCTGGTCAATTTCCTCCCCAGCGCCAGCAACACCCATATCCTCCTCATCCTGGTGTACTTCAACACTGACATCTTCAATCTGACTATCAGGAACTGGACTGCGGGTGCTCCTTCCAGCACTTGCAGGGGGCGTGCAAATGGTGGAAGGCGCATGCTCTTCACGTCCAGTGTTGGGAAGGTCAGGCATCGCAACCGACACAATTGGACTCTCCTTGTGGATTTGGGATTTCGAAGAATGCACAGTTCTTTGCTGTGCTGCTTTTGCCAGCTTGAGTCTTTTCATTTTTCTAGCGAGAGGCTGAGTGCTTCCATCCTCATGTGAAGCTGAACCACTAGCCATGAACATAGGCCAGGGCCTCAGCCGTTCCTTGCCACTCCGTGTGGTAAATGGCATATTGGCAAGTTTACGCTTCTCCTCCGACAATTTTATTTTTGGTTTTGGAGTCCTTTTTTTTCTGATATTTGGTGTTTTGGATTTGACATGCTCTGTACTATGACATTGGGCATCGGCCTTGGCAGACGACGTTGCTGGCATTTCATCGTCTCGGCCATGACTAGTGGCAGCAGCTTCAGCACGAGGTGGAAGTGGATCTTGATCTTTCCCTAATTTTGGAACCTCAACATTTTTGTTCTCCATATTTTAATAGGCACAACTAAAAGGCACCTCAGGTAAACAATGGAGATGGATACTAGTATACAATTATGGACTGCCTGCCGACTGCAGACACAGAGGTAGCCACAGCCGTGAACTACCGTACTGTACTGTGTCTGCAGCTAATATAGACTGGTTGATAAAGAGAAGATGTCTATGTAACTATGTATGTATAAAGAAGAATGAAAAACAACCACGGTTAGGTGGTATACAATTATGGACGGACTGCCTGCCGAGTGCAGACACAGAGGTAGCCACAGCCGTGAACTACCGTACTGTACTGTGTCTGCAGCTAATATAGACTGGTTGATAAAGAGAAGATGTCTATGTAACTATGTATGTATAAAGAAGAATGAAAAAAATCCACGGTTAGGTGGTATTACAATTATGGACGGACTGCCTGCCGAGTGCAGAGACACAGAGGTAGCCACAGCCGTGAACTACCGTACTGTGTCTGCTGCGACTGGATGATAAATGATATAAAAAATATATATATATCACTACTGCAGCCGGACAGGTATATATTATATATTATATAATGACGGACCTGCTGGACACTGTCTGTCAGCAGAATGAGTTTTATTTTTATAGAATAAAAAAAAAAAACACACAAGTGAAGTCACATGACGAGTGTTTAACTTTTTCAGGCAATCACAATATAAGTATACTACTAACTATACTGGTGGTCAGTGTGGTCAGGTCACTGGTCAGTCACACTGGCAGTGGCACTCCTGCAGCAAAAGTGTGCACTGTTTAATTTTAATATAATATGTACTCCTGGCTCCTGCTATAACCTATAACTGGCACTGCAGTAGTGCTCCCCAGTCTCCCCCACAATTATAAGCTGTGTGAGCTGAGCAGTCAGACAGATATATATAATATTATATATAGATAATAGATGATGCAGCACACTGGCCTGAGCCTGAGCAGTGCACACAGATATGGTATGTGACTGACTGAGTCACTGTGTGTATCGCTTTTTTCAGGCAGAGAACGGATATATTAAATAAACTGCACTGTGTGTCTGGTGGTCACTCACTATATAATATATTATGTACTCCTGGCTCCTGCTATAACCTATAACTGGCACTGCAGTAGTGCTCCCCAGTCTCCCCCACAATTATAAGCTGTGTGAGCTGAGCAGTCAGACAGATATATATAATATTATATATAGATAATAGATGATGCAGCACACTGGCCTGAGCCTGAGCAGTGCACACAGATATGGTATGTGACTGACTGAGTCACTGTGTGTATCGCTTTTTTCAGGCAGAGAACGGATATATTAAATAAACTGCACTGTGTGTCTGGTGGTCACTCACTATATAATATATTATGTACTCCTGGCTCCTGCTATAACCTATAACTGGCACTGCAGTAGTGCTCCCCAGTCTCCCCCACAATTATAAGCTGTGTGAGCTGAGCAGTCAGACAGATATATATAATATTATATATAGATAGATAATAGATGATGCAGCACACTGGCCTGAGCCTGAGCAGTGCACACAGATATGGTATGTGACTGAGTCACTGTGTGCTGTGTATCGCTTTTTTCAGGCAGAGAACGGATTATAAAGTAAACTGCACTGTCCTCACTAGTAAACTCTCTCCACTCAGTCTCTACACTTCTACAGTAACAGTACTCCTCCTAGTCAGCTCCAGTAAATCTCTCTCAGTCTCTTATAATCTAAATGGAGAGGACGCCAGCCACGTCCTCTCCCTATCAATCTCAATGCACGTGTGAAAATGGCGGCGACGCGCGGCTCCTTATATAGAATCCGAGTCTCGCGATAGAATCCGAGCCTCGCGAGAATCCGACAGCGTCATGATGACGTTCGGGCGCGCTCGGGTTAACCGAGCAAGGCGGGAAGATCCGAGTCTGCTCGGACCCGTGAAAAAAACCATGAAGTTCTGGCGGGTTCGGATTCAGAGAAACCGAACCCGCTCATCTCTAGTAAGAACCTGTGTTCACCCCCTCTGGAGCTAATGGTGTCCAGTAGCTGAGGAAGCAGAGCCTATCTTAGACAAGAAGGTCTGCCCCTCTCTCCTCAGTCCCTCGATGCAGGGAGCCTGTTGCCAGCAGTGCTCCCTGTAAAAATGTAGAAAAAATCAAAACAAAAATGCTTTCTAGGCAGAGAACTCAGGGAGCTCCCTGCAGTGCACCCATCTCGCTCTGGGCACAGTGTAAAACTGGGGTCTGAAGGAGGGGCATAGAGGGAGGAGCCAGTGCACACCCAGAATCCAAAGCTTTCTTAAAGTGCCCTATCTCCTGCGGAGCCCGTCTATTCCCCATGGTCCTTACGGAGTCCCAGCATCCTCAAGGATGTTAGAGAAAAATGCATAGTTTTGCGTGAAAGTACTTTGCGCATGCGTCCCATATGCATGCGCAGAACAGACGATTTTAAGCCTGATCGCTGCGCTGCGAACAACGGCAGCTAGCGATCAACTCGGAATGAGGGCCTCTGTCAATCATTCTGGGATAAATGTATTGCTAGTGAAAAACAGAGGATGCAATTACTGGAATATTGTGTTTCTGCTACTGTGTAAGTATTTTGACTGGGGTGCCAGCCTTTACAGTTATTTACATTTGTAGATGTTGCACTTTTATTTTTACATTTTAAACCTTTTATATTTGAGCCACTGCAGTGCATAGAAAAAAAGTAGACTGTAAAATAACGCTTAAGACAAACAATAAAAAATAGGAGCAGCTAGGAAACCGGACAATTCCAATATGAGAGCAAATCATTGATATTCAGGGGGAATTTCATTTTAGTACTATGCATCTGAATGGGATAAAAAGAAAAAGAAGGGTAGAATGACAATAGAACACATCAACATCAACAAATCCCCGGCATGGAAAAGTTTTCATAAAAAAAAAAAAAAGACCCCATTCCTGATTATATTTGGGAAGCGTGTCATTTAATGGGAGGTAATATATAAAACATACCACAGCGTACTGACAAGAGCATCATGGGAGAAAGATTGATGGTGACATCCATTGTTTACCTATTAACAGTTTGGAGGCATTACACATATCCTTTATCAGCTTATTCTCAGGCTTGGACAATGAACACAAAGCGCACATGCAGCAGAAGTACTAGTGGATCTCTAGGTGTAATGCATGAGGTAACCTGGGTAATAAGGTTTGGCCATACACCAAAACTGTTGAATCACAGGATATTTCCACCAAATGGACGAATGTGCCCACCATTCCACAGTTACGCCAACATTGGATAGAAAACTGTGATGAATCCTGTCAGGAGTCATGTACCATCAAGTATATATTTTAAAAAAGGTTTTCCTAATACTAACATTATTGTAAGCCTTGGCAATCCTACTTTTAATGCAAGACCATCACTTGATGTCCAATGCCAAATCAAGGTGACATTCCCATGCTACTTCAAAACATTCTTTTGGAGGATGTTCTGCTGCTAGGATAGAATAATATACCACAGAAATAGTCCACCCATCTCCCCCCACACACATTCATGCCCCTTGTAATACAGGTACAGATGTTCAAAGGGTAAAGGCTATGGAGTGTCCAATAGCAACACTGGTTATTTATGAAGTGACTAATCTGTAAATAGGAATAGTGGAGAGTTGAGGGTAAGCAGTAATGGTCCTCCAAGTCAGCAAATGTGGTGGGGGCAAACTGTCCAGAGACATACAAAATCATGTAATCGCCGGTGAAAGCCACAGTGAAAATCCTTAGTGGGAGCATAAATGGTGCATTAGGCTTTGGAGTAACAATAATTTTAGATTTACAGTTTGGTGGAAGGTAGACATCTAAAGTAGAATAACAACAATCTCATCAGGTGGGGGACTGTAAAGACATAATAAATTAAGGCGCCATCAGAGACTGGCGCTTTTGATGGCTTCTGGGATTTCAGAGCTAAAGTAGGTCTTTTCTGATCTATCTTGACCAAAATGGAGTGCTGCATAGGGGCTCATAAAGGAAGAACACATTAAGCAAGATATTCCTTACTGTCTTTTATTGATTTGGAGGGATCTTCAGAAGAGGGTAGATTATACTTTATATTAGTGCTTTATAATAATCTTTAAATATCTGGTTAACAACTCAACTTGGAGGACAACGAACCAGAACCATTCTTCAAAAAACTATGTCATGAGCAGCATGCTTATCACTCAATTTGGTAGCCAACAAGGTATCAGCTATGTTTCTTTGTAGACAAATATTTGACCGAGCCATCAAAAGCTCTTTCTTTTTCTTGAGCTAAAATATTGTTTTTAATTATTTCACTGTGATTCTTTTACTGTCTGTAATACTAAATTCTTCTACTATGTTATGTATCTGATGTCTGTAAAGCAACTGTGAGTCCTACGAGAAAAAAGCGCGTTATAAATTATAACTATAATTATAACTGGTAACTGGTAATAGATTAAAATAATCATAATAATCATAATTATTATTATTATCATCATCATTATTATTAGAATATTATTTAACTCCCCTTTTTTGTCAAATTGCTGCAATGTCAAAATGGAGTGGGTAAATTTTACATCTGCTTCCAGCTGCTGAATTTGGTCAGTCAATGGCGATATTGTGGAATTTTCTTATGTTGAAAGGCATATCAGATAATTTTCCAATAATCACAGCTTTATGTGCCTCCTACACCATTCCCATAGAAACAACAAGTGTTACATTGGTGTCAGATTATTCACATAATCTATTAGTAAGTACAGTCAAAAAGTCATGGAGTTTAAGAAGTGTCTCATTAAGTCTCCAGATGTGCCTCCCATACATGTTGTCAAGTCCAAACAGATCTCTACAGCAGAGTGGTCAAACCAAGGTTTGGCATAAATAGTTGAGTCTGCAATGAAAGGTTGGGAGAGCCACCTGAGCCATCCAGAGCATGCAAAATAAATCTATCACTACCTAACATAACTTTCCCATTACGTTATGAGGTGGAAATTATAGAGTTCTTTAAAGAAGCATCAACAATATTGGATTGACCTGAGTTTGTGGCAAACACTGTTGCAAAGGTGACATCCTACCACCCGAGCTTACCCTTCAGTAAAATTAAATGACCACCCTCATCATGAATGGAGTCAAGTAGCGTGAAAAGAATAAAAAATGCCGCCCACAACATTTTGACCTATGATTAGAATAGAAAACTGTTGGGAAACACTGAGCAGACATGAGCGAGGGATGGCTTCTTCTCCTAATATGTGTCTCCTGTAGGAAAACTATATTAGCTGAATGGGCGTTATTATAGGAAAACAACATAGAGTGCTTCTGTGGAGTATTAAGGACCTTAGCATTCAGCGCCAAAATAAAAAGCGGCGTAGTGGGAAAAAAAAATTGAGGTGGGGGAAACAAGAGAGATAATAAAAAAGCAGAAATGAGAGAGAAAAAGAAAAAGTGAGCTATTAGGTAATGTGGCTGAGGACCCTCCTTATTAAGAAGACCTTCCACACAGAGCGTCCGATAAAAAGTGGTGCTCTGGGTAGGCAAGAGAAAGACTGCAAGGGCAGTTATAGGAGTCATCTATCAGAAACTAATACATCCTAAAACATGTGGAGGCATCGATGGAAAAAGAACCTATACAGTACATTGAGGAGCATTTCCAGAGCAATACTGTGAAGCAAAAAATAGCAAGGACAAACATATATCAGATAACATATAACAGTTGAATATTATCACAGTGAAACTGTATAATACCCAAGGGGGACAAGGCAAGCAACCCATAAGCTTCCAGTTAAAATTAGAGATGTGCGGCGAGCACTTTTCGTGTTTTGGTTTTGGTTCCATCCTCGTGTTTTGGTTCTGGATTGGTTTTGCCAAAACCACCCTTTCGTGTTTTGGTTTTGGATCTGGATGATTTTTGAAAAAAACATAAAAACAGCTAAAATCACAGAATTTGGGGGTAATTGTTATCCTACTGTATTATTAACCTCAATAACATTCATTTCCTCTCATTTCCAGTCTATTCTGAATACCTCACACTTCACATTATTGTTTTGAGGCCAAAAAGTTGCACCAAGGTGGCTGTATGACTAAGCTAAGCGACACAAGTGTGCGTCACAAACACCTGGCCCATCTAGGAGTGGCACTGCAGTGGCAGACAGAATGGCAGATTTGAAAAAAAACAAGGCCCCAAACAGCACATCATGCAAAGAAGAAAAAGAGGTGCAATGAGGTAGCTGTATGACTAAGCTAAGTGACACAAGTGTGTGTCACAAACACCTGGCCCATCTTGGTGTGGCACTGCAGTTGCAGGCAGGATGGCATTAATAAACTAGGCCCCAAACAGCACATCATACAAAGACGTAAAAGAGGTGCAATGAGGTAGCTGTATGACTAAGCTAAGTGACACAAGTGTGCTGCACAAACACCTTGCACATCTAGGATTGGCACTGCAGTTGCAGGCAGGATGGCACTTAAAAAAACTAGGCCCCAAACAGCACATCATGCAAAGAAGTAAAAGAGGTGCAATGAGGTAGCTGTATGACTAAGCTAAGCGACACAAGTGTATGGCACAAACACCTGGCCCATCTAGGAGTGGCACTGCAGTTGCAGACATGATGGCACTTAAAAAAATTAGGCCCCAGACAGCACATGATGCAAAGAATAAAAAGAGGTGCAATGAGATAGCTGTATGACTAAGCTAAGCGACACAAGTGCGTGGCACAATCAACATGGGACGTGCTGGAATTTGCCAAGATGTAATACACACACAATATTTGTGGCACAGGAGAGCATACCCCTAAATCACACACACACACACGGCAAAGCCTGTAAAATTAATTTGGATAATAACCCTTTTATTTGGAGCTATTGTAATAATATGCAGCACAGTCGAGCATACCCCTACACCACACAGAGCAAACCCTGTAAACATTATTTGGATAATAATACAAGTAATGTATATAAGCCTTTTATTTGGAGTAAATAATATACAGCACAGGACACCACCTCTGAACTTATGGCAGCACAAGACACCACCACTGGACTGATACAGCACAAGACAGCACCACTGGACTGGACTTATATGGCAGCACCCCTGGTCTTATATGACAGTACCCCTGGAGTTGTACTGCAGTCAGACAGGATGGCACTTTAAAAAAACTAGTCCCCAAACAGCACATGATGCAAAGAAGAAAAAGAGGTGCAAGATGGAATTGTCCTTGGGCCCTCCCACCCACCCTTATTTTGTATAAACAGGACATGCACACTTTAACAAACCAATAATTTCAGCGACAGGGTCTGCCACATGTCTGTGGCTGAAATGGCTGGATTGTTTGGGCCCCCACCAAAAAAGTAACAATCAATCTCTCCTTGCACAAACTGGCTCTACAGAGGCAAGATGTCAACCTCAACCTCTGATTCCTCGCCCATTTCAATGTGTACATCCTCCTCCTCACAGAGTATTAATTCTTCCCACTGGAATCCACCATCACAGTTCCCTGTGCACTTTCTGTAGGCAACTGCTGGTAAAGGTCTTCCCGGAGGAATTTATAATTAATTTTGATGAACATCATCTTCTCCACATTTTGTGGAAGTAACCTCCTACGCCGATCGCTGACAAGGTTACCGGCTGCACTAAACACTCTTAAGGAGTATACACTGGAGGGGGGGGCAACTTAGGTAAAATAAAGCCAGTTTGTGCAAGGGCATCCAAATTGCCTCTTTTTCCTGCCAGTATACGTACGGACTGTCTGACATGACTACTTGGAGCTGTGACTCATATAATCCTCCGCCATTCTTTCAATGGTGACAGAATCATATGCAGTGACAGTAGACATGTCAGTTATCGTTGGCAGGTCCTTCAGTCCGGACCAGATGTCAGCACTCGCTCCTGACTGTCCTCGCAGCCCCAGTTGCGGGAGAAAATGAAGGAGGAGCTGTTGATGTTCTGCTTGAGTTGACAATTTTCTCACCAGCAGGTCTTTGAACCTCTGCAGAATTGTGTCTGCCGGAAAGAGAGATACAACGTAGTCTTTAAACCTAGGATCGAGCACGGTGGCCAAAATGTAGTGCTCTGATTTCAACAGATTGACCACCCTTGAATCCTGTCAAAGCGAATGAAGGTCTCCATCCACAAGTCCCACATACTTGGCGGAATCGTTCCATCTTATCTCCTCCTTCAATTTCTACAGCTGCTTCTGCAAAAGCCTGATGAGCGGAATGACCTGACTCAAGCTGGCAGTGTCTGAACTGACTTCATGTGTGGCAAGTTCGAAGGGTTGGAGAACCTTGCAAAAGACGGAAATCATTCTCCACTGCGCTTGAGTCAGGTGCATTCCCCATCCTTTGCCTATATCATAGGTGGATGTATAGGCTTGAATGGCCTTTTGCTGCTCCTCCATCCTCTGAAGCATATAGAGTGTTGAATTCCACCTCATTACCACCTCTTGCTTCAGGTGATGGCAGGGCAGGTTCAGAAGTGTTTGATGGCGCTTCAGTCTTCGGCACATGGTGACTGAATGCCGAAAGTGGCCCACAATAGTTCGGGCCGCCGACAGCATCTCCTGCATGTCCCTGTCATTTTTCAAAAAATTCTGCACCACCAAATTAATTGTATGTGCAAAAAATGGGACGTGCTGGGATTTGCACAGATGTAATGCACGCACAATATTGGTGGCGTTGTCCGATATCACAAATCCCCAGAAGAGTCTAATTGGTGTAAGCCATTGTGCAATGATGTCCATAGAGGTTGTAAGTGGTGTGCCTCTTACAGAAAGTGGTGATACATAGCGTAGCCTGCCTAGGAACAAGTTGGCGTTTGCGAGATGCTGCTACTGGTGCCACTGCTGTTGTTGCTGCGGGAGGCAATACATCTACCCAGTGGGCTGCCACAGTCATATAGTCCTTAGTCTGCCCTGTTCCACTTGTCCACATTTCCGTGGTTAAGTGGACAGTGGGTACAACTGCATTTTTTAGGATACTGAGGACACTTTTTCTGACGTCTCTGTACATTCTCGGTATCACCTGCCTAGTGAAGTGGAACCTAGATGGGATTTGGTACCGTGGACACACTACCTCAAGCAATTCTCTAAGTCCTACTGAACTAATGGCGGATACCGGACGCACATCTATCACCAACATAGCTGTCAAGGCCTCGGTTATCCGTTTTGCAACAGGATGACTGCTGTCATATTTTATCTTTCTCAGAAAGGACTGTTGGACAGTCAATTGCTTAGTTGATGTAGTACAAGTGGACTTCCGACTTCTCCTCTGGGATGACGATCGACCCCCAGCAGCAACAACAGCAGCGGCAGCAACAGCAGCATTAGGCGTACCACTCAAGGATCCTCCGGAGGAATCCCGGTTAGGAGAGGACTCCTCAGTCTTGACAGTGACATGGCCTGCAGGACTACTGATGTTCCGTATTGAGGAGGAAGTTGACGTTGAGGGAGTTGATGGTGTGGCTTGCAGGATCTTGGGTACAGGAGGCAGAAGGGATTTAGGTGTCAGTGGACTGTTTACGCTCTTACCCAAAGTTTCACAACTTGACACTGACTTCTGATGAATGAGCAGCAGGTGACGTATAAGGGAGGAATTTCCTAGGTGGTTAACGTCCTTACCCCTACTTATTACAGATTGACAGAGGCAACAAATGGCTTGGCACCTGTTTTGTGGAGAAATAATTCCACACCGAAGAGGTGGCTTTTTTGGTAGTTTGCCCAGGCATCACAATGTGCTTATTCAACCCACGGACAACACATGTCTCCCCCGGTGCCTGATTTAAACTAACCACATCACCATCAGAATCCTCATCGTCAACTTCCTCCTCAATGCCAGCAACACCCATATCCTCATCCTGGTGTACTTCAACAGTGACATCTTCAATTTGAATATCAGAAACTGTGGGTGCTCCTTCCAGCACTTGCAGAGGGCATGCAAATGGTGGAAGGAACCACCAGTGTTGGGAAGGTCAAGCATCGCAACCACCGACACACTTGGACTCTCCTTGGGGATTTGTGAAACCATCTTAGAATGCATAGTTCTTTGCTGTGCTTTTGCCAGCTTAACTCTTATAATTTTTCTAGCGGGAGGATGAGGGTTTACATTGTCCTGTGAAGCTGAACCACCAGTCATGAACATAGGCCAGGGCCTTAGCTGTTCCCTGCCACTTCGTGTCGTAAATGGCATATTGGCAAGTTTACGTTTCTCCTCAGACCATTTAAATTTATTTTTTTGGGTCATTTTACTGAACTTTTGCTTTTTGGATCTCACATGCCCTCTACTATGGCATTGGGCATCGACCTTGGCAGACGACATTGATGGCATTTCATCGTCTATGTCATTACTAGTGGCAGCAGCTTCAGCACTAGGAGGAAGTGGTTCTTGATCTTTCCCTATTTTATCCTCCAAATTTCTGTTCTCCATTATTTTTCTGGAGTTATATAACACAGTATGCGGCACAGGAGAGCGTACCCATACACCACACAGGGCAAACCCTCTAAAAATTATATTTGGATTAAATGTTAATAACCCCTTTATTTGGAGTAAATAATATACAGCACAGGACACTACCACTGGTCTGTTGCAGGACAACACAGTGACACTGTAAGGGACTTATTATACAGCAGCACTGGACATATGGCAGCAGAGGACACCACCACTGTGACTGGTCACTGGACTGACTGATGCACAGGACACTACCACTGGTCTGATGCAGGACAATACAGCGACACTGTAAGGGACTTATTATACAGCAACACTGGACATATGGCAGCAGAGGACACCACCACTGTGACTGGTCACTGGACTGACTGATGCACAGGACACTACCACTGGTCTGTTGCAGGAAAACACATCGACACAGTAAGGTACTTATTATACAGCAGCACTGGACATATGGCAGCAGAGGACACTACCACTGTGACTGGTCTCTGAACTGACTGATGCACAGGACACTACCACTGGTCTGATGCAGGACAACACAGCGACACTGTAAGGGACTTATTATACAACAGCTCTGGACATATGGCAGCAGAGGACACCACCACTGTGACTGGTCACTGGACTGACTGATGCACAGGACACTACCACTGGTCTGATGCAGGACAACACAGAGACACTGTAAGGGACTTATTATACAGCAGCACTGGACATATGGCAGCAGAGGATACTACCACTGTGACTGGTCACTGGACTGACTGATGCAGCAACTTGTTGTTGTTGTTATAATTATTATTATACGCCAGCAGTGGACATATAGCAGCAGCATATACCACTGTGACAGCCTCGTCACTAGACTGATTGATGCACAGGACACTACCACTGGTCTGATGCAGGGCAACACAGCAACACTGTAAGGGACTTATACAGCAGCACTGGACATATGGCAGCAGAGGACACCACCACTGTGACTGGTCACTGGACTGACTGATGCAGCTAAGACACTACACTGGACTGAGGAGCATAAGACAGCACTATAATTGCCACCCCAGTTTCCTGCCCATACAGACACTGAGGACAGAGACATGTCCTCTCACTACACTCTCCAGGACTGGAGTGAAACTGGTGGCGACGCGAGGCTCCTTATATGGTATCCAAACCCCGCGAGATGATGTTTTGCCTCGTTCTGGTTTCTGAGTCATGCGGGAAAACTCGAGCTGGACTCAGATCCGGGCTTGGGTAGTGAAGTTCAGTAGGGTTTGGTTCTCTGAGAACCGAACCCGCTCATCTCTAGTTAAAATAGGGGAGAAAGAAAAAGAAAAAACAGGAAGCTGCAACACAAAAGAAGACACTATCAGTCACTACACAGCCACACTCCACTGGGAACAACATAGCATTAGAGAGAATGCAATAGTATGATAGAAAACAGAGAGAGCTCAAGTAGAGGGGTCATCTGCTTCACCATCCAGAGAAGAGACATGGATAGCACATTGCAGATTCAGCAGTTGAAGCAGATTGTCATCAACAGGGCAAGAGTAACAACTCAGAAGTCTTTAACATTTAGCTAGGTCTTGAAAAATTTGAAGTTTCAATCCCTCAAATGTCATGGAAGCAGCGTTGCAGCTAATGGAAAGAAATAGCTCCTTGATTCAGAGAGGCAGAAAACAGAGTATCAAATCACTAAGATATAGGGTGCGTAGCTTGGTGTTCTTGGTCAATTACTATATCTGAGTTGGACACATTTTTTTGACTGCACAAAACTGTTTGCAAGGAAGATGCTAGAAATTACTCGAGATGAGCGGGTTCCGTTCTCAGAGAACCGAACCCTACCGGACTTCACCATACGAACCCGGATCAGAGTCAGGCTCGGGTTTTCCCACCTGACTCGGATACCCGAACGTCATCATCCCGCTGTCGGATTCTCATGGGATTTGGATTCCATATAAGGAGCCGCGTGTCGCTGCCATTTTCACTCCAGTCTCGGAGAGTGTTTAGAGAGGACGTGTCCTCAGTGTTCAGTGTCTGTGTTTGGGCGGGAAAGTGGGGTGGCAAGTGTTGTGCTGCTCAGTCCAGTCCAGTGTAGTCACTCAGTGTATTGTGCTGCATCAGTCCAGCCAGTCAGTGTTGGTGTTCTCTGCTGCCATATATCCAGTGTAGCTGTATAAAGTGGTGCTGTGTTGTGCTGTCCAGTCCAGTGTAGTCAGTGTATTGTGCTGCATCAGTCCAGCCAGTCACAGTGTTGGTGTTCTCTGCGCCCATATATCCAGTGTAGCTGTATAAAGTGGTGCTGTGTTGTGCAGACCAGTGGTAGTGTCCTGTCTCATCAGTTATTCCAGTGATGATATACACTGCTGCTATATGTCCACTGCTGCAGTATAATAATTATAACAACAACCTGTTATGCTGCATCAGACCAGTGGTAGTGTCCTGTCTCATCAGTCATTCCAGTGATGATATACGCTGCTGTTATATGTCCACTGCTGCAGTATAATAATTATAACAACAACAACCTGTTTTGCTGCATCAGACCAGTGGTAGTGTCCTGTCTCATCAGTCAATCCAGTGACGATATACGCTGCTGTTATATGTCTACTGCTGCAGTATAATAATTATAACAACAACCTGTTTTGCTGCATCAGACCAGTGGTAGTGTCCTGTCTCATTAGTCATTCCAGTGATGATATAAGCTGCTGCTATATGTCCACTGCTGCAGTATAATAATTATAACAACAACCTGTTATGCTGCATCAGACCAGTGGTAGTGTCCTGTCTCATCAGTCATTCCAGTGACGATATACACTGCTGCTATATGTCCACTGTTGCAGTATAATAATTATAACAATCACAAGTCTCTTACAGTATTGTGCTGTACTGCATCAGACCAGTGGTTGTGTCCTGTCTCATCATCAGTCATTCCAGTGATGATATACGCTGCTGCTATATGTCCACTGCTGCTGTATAATAATAATAATAACAACCACAAGTCTCTTACAGTATTGTGTTTTGCTGCATCAGACCAGTGGTAGTGTCCTGTCTCATCAGTCATTCCAGTGATGATATATGCTGCTGCTATATGTCCCCTGCTGCCATATAATAATAATAACAACAACAACCACAAGTCTCTTACAGTATTGTGCTGTGCTGCATCAGACCAGTGGTAGTGTCCTGTCTCATCATCAGTCATTCCAGTGACAATATACGCTGCTGCTATATGTCCACTGCTGCCGTATAATAATTATAACAACAACCTGTTATGCTGTATCAGACCAGTGGTAGTGTCCTGTCTCATCAGTCATTCCAGTGATGATATATGCTGCTGCTATATGTCCACTGCTGCCATATAATAATAATAACAACAACAAGTCTCTTACAGTATTGTGTTGTGCTGCATCAGACCAGTGGTAGTGTACTGTCTCATCATCAGTCATTCCAGTGACAATATACACTGCTGCTATATGTCCACTGCTGCCGTATAATAATAACAACCACAAGTCTCTTACAGTATTGTGTTGTGCTGCATCAGACCAGTGGTAGTGTCCTGTCTCATCATCAGTCATTCCAGTGACGATATAAGCTGCTGTTATATGTCCACTGCTGCCGTATAATAATAACAACAACCACAAGTCTCTAACAGTATTGTGTTGTGCTACATCAGACCAGAGGTAGTGTCCTGTCTCATCAGTCATTCCTGTGCCGCATATTGTCTCATATAACTCCCAAAGAATAATGGAGAACAAAAATTTTGAGGATAAAATAGGGAAAGATCAAGAAGAACCACTTCCTCCTAGTGCTGAAGCTGCTGCCACTAGTTATGACATAGACAATGAAATGCCATCAACGTCGTCTGCCAAGGCCGATGCCCAATGTGATAGTAGAGGGCATGTAAAATCCAAAAAGCCAAAGTTCAGTAAAAAGAACCCAAAAAAGAAATTGAAATGGTCTGAGGAGAAGCGTAAACTTGCCAATATGCCATTTGCGACACGGAGTGGTAAGGAACGGCTGAGGCCCTGGCCTATGTTCATGGCTAGTGGTTCAGCTTAACATGACGATGGAAGCCCTCATCTACCAGCTAGAAAAATTAAAAGAGTTAAGCTGGAAAGAGCACAGAAAAGAACTGTGCATTCTGAGATGGTATCACAAATCCCCAAGGAGAGTCCATGTGTGTCGGCGGTTGCAATACCTGACCTTCCAAACACTGGACGGGATGAGGATATGGGTGTTGCTGGTGCTGAATAGGAAGTTGACCAGGAGGATTCTGATGGTGATGTGGTTTGTTTAAGTCAGGCACCGGGGCAGACACCTGTTGTCCTTGGGACGAAGAAGCCCATTGTGATGCCTGGGCAAACTACCAAAAAAGCCACCTCTTCCGTATGGAATTATTTCTCCACAAATCCAGACAACAGGTGTCAAGCCATCTGTTGCCTCTGTCAATCTGTAATAAGTAGGGGTAAGGATGTTAACCACCTAGGAACATCCTCCCTTATACGTCTCCTGCTGTGCATTCATCAGAAGTTAGTGTAAAGTTGTGAAAATTTGGGTAAGAGTGTAAGCAGTCCACTGACACCTAAATCCCTTCTTCCTCCTGTACCCAAGCTCCTGCAAGCCTCACCACCAACTCCCTCAACGTCAACTTCCTCCTCAGCCAGGAATGTCCATAGTCCTGCCGGCCATGTCACTGTCAAGACTGATGAGTCCTCTCCTAACCGGGATCCCTCCGTAGGATCCTTGAGTGGTATGCCTGCTGTTGCTGCTGCTGCTGCTGTTGTTGCTGCTGGAAGGCGATCGTCATCCCAGAGGGGAAGTCGGAAGACCACTTGTACTACTTCCAGTAAGCAATTGACTGTCCAACAGTCCTTTGTGAGGAAGATGAAATACTGTATGACAGCAGTCATCCTTTTGCAAAGCAGATAACTGAGGCCTTGACAGCTATGTTGGTGTTAGTTCAGTGGGACTTAGAGAATTCATTGAGATAGTGTGTCCCCGGTATCAAATCTCATCTAGGTTCCACTTCTCTAGACATGCGATACCAAGAATGTTCACAGACGTCAGAAAAAGAGTCATCAGTGTCCTACAAAATGCGGTTGTATCCAGTGTCCACTTAACCATGGACATGTGGACAAGTGGAACAGGGCAGATTAAGGACTATATGACTGTAACAGCCCACTGGGTAGATGTATGACCTCCCGCAGCAACAACAGCAGTGGCACCAGTAGCAGCATCTCGCAAACGCCAACTCGTTCCTAGGCAGGCTAAGTTATGTTTCACCAGTTTCCATAAGAGGCACACAGCTGACAACATCTTACAGAAATTGAGGAACATCATTGCAGAATGGCTTACCCCAAATGGACTCTCCTGGGGATTTGTGATATCGGAAGACGCCACCAATATTGTGCATGCAGTACATCTGGGCAAATTCCAGCATGTCCCATATTTTGCACATACAATTAATTTGGTGGTGCAGAATTTTTTGAAAAATGACAGGGGTGTGCAGGAGATGCTGTTGGTGGCCTAAAAAATTGCGGGCCACTTTCGGCATTCTGCCACTGCGTGCCGAAGACTGGAGCACCAGCAAACACTCCTGAACCTGCCCCGCCATCAACTGAAGCAAGAGGTGGTAATGAGGTGGAATTCAACACTCTATATGCTTCAGAGGATGGAGTAGCAGCAAAAGGCCATTCAAGCCTAAACATCCACGTACGATATAGGCAAAGGAGGGGTAATGCACCTGACTCAAGCGCAGTGGAGAATTATTTCCGTCTTGTGCAAGGTTCTTCAACCCTTCGAACTTGCCACACGTGAAGTCAGTTCAGACACTGACAGCTTGAGTCAGGTCATTCCCCTCATCAGGCTTTTGCAGAAGCAGCTGGATAAATTGAAGGAGGAGCTAAGATGGAGCGATTCCGCGAAGTATGTGGGACTTGTGGATGGAGCCCTTCATTTGCTTTGCCAGGATTCAAGAATGGTTAATCTGTTGAAATCAGAGCACTACATTTTGTTCACCGTGCTCGATCCTAGGTTCAAAGCATACATTGTATCTCTCTTTCCAGCAGACACAAGTGTGCAGAGGTGCAAAGTCCTGCTGGGTAGTAAATTGTCAACTCAAGCAGAACGTGACCCATCAAGAGCTCCTCCTTCAATTTCTCCCGCCACTGGGGCTGCAAGGAAAAAGATAACATTTCCTAGCCCACCCGCTGGCGGTGATGCAGGGCAGTCAGGAGCGAAAGCTGACATCTGGTCCGGACTGAAGGACCTGCCAACGATTACTGACATGTCTACTGTCACTGCATATGATTCTGTCACCATTGAAAGAATGGTGGAGGATTATATGAGTCACAGCATCCAAGTAGACATGTCAGACAGTCCGTACGTCAGGCAAAAGAGGCAATTTGGAGGCCCTTGCACAAACTGGCTTTATTTTACCTAAGTTGCCCCCCCTCCAGTGTGTACTCCGAAAGAGTGTTTAGTGCAGCCGCTCACCTTGTCAGCGATCGGCGTAGGAGGTTACTTTCACTAAATGTGGAGAAGATGATGTTCATCAAAATTAATTATAAATTCCTCCGGGAAGACCTTTACCAGCAATTGCCTCCAAAAAGTACACAGGGACCTGTGATGGTGGATTCCAGTGGGGACAGATTAAGACTCAGTGAGGAGGAAGTACACAGTGAAAGGGGTGAGGAATCGGAGGATGATGCTGAGGTTGACATCTTGCCTGTGTGGCAGACCCTGTCGCTGAAATGATGGGTTAGTTAAAGTGTGCATGTCCTGTTTATACAACATAAGGGTGGGTGGGAGGTTGACATCTTGCCTGTATAGAGCCAGTTTGTGCAAGGAGAGATTGATTACTTTTTTTTTGGTGGGGTCCCAAACAAACCAGTCATTTCATTATACAACATAAGGGAGGTGGGTGGGAGGGCCCAAGGACAATTCGATCTTGCACCTCTTTTTCTTCTTTGCCTCATGTGCTGTTTGGGGCCTATTTTTTAAATCTGCCATCCTGTGTGTAACTGCAGTGCCACTCCTAAATGGGCTAGGTGTTTGTGTCGCACACTTGTGTCGCTTAGCTTGGCCATCCAGCTACCTAATTGCACCTCTTTTTCTTCTTTGCATCATGTGCTTTTTGGTGACTAGTTTTTTTAAGTGCCATTCTGTGTGTAACTGCAGTGCCACTCCTAGATGGGCCAGGTGTTTGTGCCGCACACTTGTGTTGTTTTTCTTGGCCATCCAGCTACCTAATTGCACCTCTTTTTCTTCTTTGCATCATGTGCGTTTTGGGACTAGTTTTTGAATAGTGCCCTCTTGTCTGCGACTGCAGTGCCACTCCTAGATGGGCCAGGTGTTTGTGCCGCGCACTTGTGTCGCTTAGCTTAGTCATACAGCCACCTCGGTGCAACTTTTAGGCCTAAAAACAATATTGTGTGGTGTTCAGAATAGACTGGAAATTAGTGGAAATTAATGTTATTGAGGTTAATAATACCGTAGGATTAAAATTACCCCCAAATTCTGTGATTTTAGCTGTTTTTATGTTTGTTTGTTTTTAAAAAAAAAATCATCCAGATCCAAAACCAAAACACGAAAGGGTGGTTTTTGCAAAACCAAGCCAAAACCAAAACATGAAAGTGGAATTAGAAACAAAACCAAAACACACAATAAGTGCCCGCCGCACATCTCTAGAAATTACTGAGCCTTACATCAGTAGTAGGGAAATTGATGGAAACACTCTCAAATTCAGAAAGCTACATAATACCAAACAGCACGGATTTACTAGTGGGTAATCAAGTCAAACAAATGTTATTGCCGTTTTGACTAGGTGACAGTAGGTGACAAAAGTAATGGATCAAGGGTCGGGGGCATAGATGTAGCTTATCTAGACTTTAGTAAGACACTGTCCCACGTCGCAGGCAAGTCAAATGTTTGGTTGCATAGGGAGAGGAATCAGCAGCAGAAAGAAGTAATAATGGCACTATATAGGTCATTGGTAAGGACTCATCAAGAGTAAAGTATTCAGTTCTAGAGGCCATTTCTCCAGAAGGATATTAATACATTAGAGACTGTACAAAAAAGGGTAACTACTGTAAAATGCTGCATGACCTACATCATAAAATGTACCCATAAATACTAAAAGATCTTACTATATGTATAGTTTGGAACAGAGAAGAGAATGAGGGGATATGATAGCAACTTTCAAATATATCAAGGGTTTTAACTGCAAGAGGTACAGTAAGTTTAGAGGAAATTTGAGGAAAAAGTACTTCACAGAAAGGGTAGTGGACAAGTGGAATAGTCTCCCATCAGATGTGGTAGAGACTAATACAGTAGAGCAAGTTAAACATGCTTGGGATAGACATAAGGATATCCTTACAAAGAAATAAGGACCAAATAGGGTTTGAGGTAACAATATGGTTTTAAAAGGGGAAGACTTGATGGGTGGTTCTTATCTGTTGTCAAATTCTATGCTTGTGTGTTTCTATGACAAGGAATGCACCGACAATATAAAAAAGTAGCTGAGATAAGAAGAGAAGTCTTTGTGATCAACCAATTCCAGTATATCCCAGACATGCGGATAGCTGCCTTATTACTGGTCCTCGAGATCCTCATTTTTCTCTTTCAGAAATTCAGGTTCACAGCTAAAATATGCCAAGTCCCTGTTCATTTCAAACTGAAATCCCAGATGTTGGGAAGAAGTGGCCTCCAGTACTGAGGTTGGCAGAGATGTCACACTACAGTTCGCCCACAGTCTTATGTTAAATCATAAAAGTGTTGAGTCTTAAGTTCAGCCATAAGAATGTTGTTAAAAGTCATGATGAGGGTCCGGCGATATCTTTCTTGGTAGCTGGAGTGTCCGATTGTTCTCTGTCCTAGTCTGGGCACTGGTGGGGGGAGACTGGTTAATACTAGAATCTCCAATTTATCCTGTTTGGTAAAATGGTGTGTATTTTCAGCTTGGGCACTTTACTTGCATCTGACTGGTGCAATATGCATAGTGAAAAAAGAACAATGAAGTGTCCAGTAAAGACAGCAAATAATGGATAACCTTGCTAGGATAAAGGTGCTCTGGAAGGCAACATCCAGAGTTAGTAAAGGCAACATTGTGGTAATTTCAGTAGTGGTGCTCTGATAGGACCCCATCCTTCCACACTCTCACAGCAGGGAATGAGGAAAATTAAGTATAAAAAATATAGACTTGCAGTTCTAGAAAAGTCTCCCAGCATCTTTTTGAAGGGGAATAATAAAAGTCTTGCTGTAATGGCACAGTAACCAGCAGGACGGACCCCATGTAGGATAGATAGGTGGCTGGCATAGGTAAAGCAGTCCCTTTTTTTTTTGTCCCCCGTATTTTTGGAACCAGGACCAGGCGCAGAGCCCGGTGCTGGTTGCTTAAATATGGGGGAACCCCTGTCAATTTTTTTCCCATATTTTTGCAACCAGGGCCGGCTCAAAGAGCCCGAGGCTGGTTTGGTTTAGGAGGGGGGACCCCACGCAATTTTTTTTTTGAAAAATTATAACATTTCCCACCCCTTCCAACTGAAAAACATGCACGGATCTCATGGATCCGTGCATGCCTATACAAACACGGGATAAAAAAGCAGGTCTGTTTTTTTTTAGCACTTTTTCACGATTTGTATTTTAGCACGGCAGTGTTTGGCTATTGTCGGCAGTGTTTGTGTTTTGCACTTTTTAGTAAATGACCGATTTCTACCAAATTGCAGGCGTATTTGACCGATGGTGTATTGATTCGTGATTTTTTCCTAGGACTTCCAAAATATTACGAATGCCCTCATCACTGCCGTGATTTTTGCTTAGTAAATTACCGAGATGACACTTTGAAGAAAAAACGGCATCTCGGTCAAAATCGGGACCTTAGTAAATATACCCCACAGTGGGGTAAATTTACTAAGGTGGGAGATTTTTAGAACTGGTGATGTTGCCCATAGCAACCAATCAGATTGTATTTATTATCTTCTAGAAGCAGCTAGACAAATGTTAAGTAGAATCTGATTGGTTGCTATGGGCAACATCACCAGTTCTAAAAAAAACTCCCACCTTAGTAAATTTACCCCCGTGTCTGATTAGCCACTTTTATCAAATGCTACCAAAGGTTGATCAGGGCAGAAAACTAATAGGCACCGATCAGGTACAAACACCTTATTACAAGTGTTCTGCTGCTTCTATCAGAAAGGAGAAGGAGGATTAAGAAAGAGAAAAAATAAATATATCAAACAGGAAGGAGGATGAAGAAAAAAGACAAGTATACTAACTCTATCTGTCGGTCCTCATTACCAGCACCTTGAATTGTAATACTGAGCTTTGGTGTGTGCCTTTCAATGAAAAAGATGGTAGGACCTGCAGACTGGTCCATTGTAATGGAGGTAAGAGGGAGGTGATGCTATGTGAGTGAATCAGAGAGAAAAAGCTGCTGGATTCAAGTATTCTGATGTTACATCTGATGTAAACCTTTCTCAGGAGTATATTGCACTGTGTGTCCCAGGGCCGGTGCTAGGGTTTTCGGCGCCCCCCTGCAAACTCTAAATTTGCGCCTCCCATATTTGACAAAGGGACAGCGCTCACCTTTGGTGTGTGTCGAAGAAAAGGGTGTACTTCACCACCACCACTGCTGGGTTGTGCCCTGACTTGATCCACTGTCAGTGAACCCTGCCGTCGGTAACAGCAGTGCACGCACACACTGCTCAGAGTTGCAAAGATGAGGTGACAGGAGGGGCAGGTCAGGGAGGGGAGGAAACCACCTACTTTCTAGTTTTAGCCAGTGGCTAGTCGCAGCGCACCGTTATTAGTCTTGCTGACTTATCCACTGGTTGAGGGCCCCTCAAGTGCTGTAGGCCCCGGTGCATTGCACTGGCTGCTCGCAGTTGCAAATTTAAGGGTCAGGCCGCCCCTAGGCACAAAATGATTGCTCCACCCCACACACACATACAACCTATTTTAAAATAAGGGGGTATAAAGGGATTAGGAGTGGGAATCAAGGGTAAAATGGGATTTGTTGTGTGAATCAAGGGGGCAGGATGGGATTAGTAGTGGGAAGTGGGGGCAAAATGGGAGTAGTATTATGGCACAGAGGGCAGGATGGCACATCAGGGGGAACAGGCTAGGACTAGTAGTTGTGGGGAGCAGGATGGAAGTAGCAGTGGGCAGCAGGGGGCAGGCTAAGAATAGTATTGGGAAGCAAGGGACAGGTTGGGAATAATAGTAGTGAGGATCAGGGGGCAGGATGGGGGTAGTAGTGGGAAGCAGGGAGTAGTGGCAGGAAGAATTGGGGAAAAGTAGATACTGGCGCCGGCTGTTTCTCAAAATAAAGAACGAAAACAATTATAACAATTTAAAAAATCTCATATTTAATTAAATCTAAGAAATATGTAAATAGCACATGAATAAAATGATAAATAATAATCACATATAAATAAAATTAGTAGCAATAATATCCTAATGGAAAATTGAGAGTCTCTCTGATGGCTTATTGACCACTTCCATTCAAGTGGGGCAATATCACTGGTGGTCTGGCTAGAACTCTGTCCTCCAAGTAATCCTCATGAATAAATGGTTGGAAATATTACCATGGTCTCAGTTGAAGGTCCCCTTGGTTCTCAATTGCAGATCGAGGTCCAATAGCAGCAGGGGAGCAAATGGAGACGTCAGAAACGGTACCGTTTGTAGAGGTTCTTGAGGATTCGAAAAGAGTCCCAAAGTGTTGCCAGAGAATGCCAGGTGAAAATCAGTGTGATGCCCGTGGTCATATGAGAGTAATGGCTCAACGCGTTTCGCTGGTCTATGTCCACACCAGCTTCCTCAGGAGCATATGGTAGTGGCAGGAAGAATTGGGCCTGGAATCCTGCACTGACACTACCATAGGGAGCCAGCAATGCAGCCAGCTCCTTTCCCCCAACCACCCACTGCACACCCCACAGCACTGCTGTCACTGACCTTATGCTGCTCTGGGTGGTTCCTCATTCCGTGTCCCAGCTGTCACACTTCCAAGGGCTGGCTGGCAAATTTAATTGCAGGTGATCTCCACAATGGCACGCTCCTCTCACACACCACTAACACAAACAGGAGGGGGCACGCACAATTAACACACACACTGTAGGAGACACGCACAGAGGAGGGGATGCACACAATTGACACACACACAGGAGGGGAGATGGTCATGCACACAAGTGTTGGGTACATGGACACACTGCAGGGGGCACACATTTACACAGGAGGGGGGACACAGTCACGCAGGAGTGGGGGGGACACAGTCACGCAGGAGTGGGCGGGACACAGTCACGCAGGAATGGGTGACAGTCACACAGGAGGGGGGCCATAGTCACACAGGAATGGGAGACACAGTGTCACACAGGAGAGGGGGACACAGTGTCACACAGGAGTGGGGGACACAGTCACAAAGGAGGGGGTCCATAGTCACACAGAAATGAGGGACACAGTGTCACACAGGAGTCGGGACACAGTCACACAGGAGTCAGGGACACACAGTCACACAGGAGGGGGGAGGACACAGTCACACAGGAGGGGGACACACAGTGTCACATAGGAGTGGGGGGGACACAGTCACACAGGAGTGGGGGACACACAGTCACACAGGAGTGGGGGACACACAGTCACACAGGAGGGGGGGAGGACACAGTCACACAGGAGGGGGGAGGACACAGTCACACAGGAGGGGGGAGGACACAGTCACACAGGAGGGGGACACACACAGTCACACAGGAGGGGGGGAGGACACAGTCACACAGGAGGGGGGGAGGACACAGTCACACAGGAGGGGGGAGGACACAGTCACACAGGAGGGGGGACACACAGTCACACAGGAGGGGGGGAGGACACAGTCACACAGGAGGGGGGAGGACACAGTCACACAGTAGGGGGGGACACAGTCACACAGGAGTGGGGGGACATAGTCACTAGAGATGAGCGCCTGAAATTTTTCGGGTTTTGTGTTTTGGTTTTGGGTTCGGTTCCGCGGCCGTGTTTTGGGTTCGAACGCGTTTTGGCAAAACCTCACCGAATTATTTTTGTCGGATTCGGGTGTGTTTTGGATTCGGGTGTTTTTTTCCAAAAACACTAAAAAACAGCTTAAATCATAGAATTTGGGGGTCATTTTGATCCCAAAGTATTATTAACCTCAAAAACCATAATTTACACTCATTTTCAGTCTATTCTGAATACCTCACACCTCACAATATTATTTTTAGTCCTAAAATTTGCACCGAGGTCGCTGTGTGAGTAAGATAAGCGACCCTAGTGGCCGACACAAACACCGGGCCCATCTAGGAGTGGCACTGCAGTGTCACGCAGGATGTCCCTTCCAAAAAACCCTCCCCAAACAGCACATGACGCAAAGAAAAAAAGAGGCGCAATGAGGTAGCTGTGTGAGTAAGATTAGCGACCCTAGTGGCCGACACAAACACCGGGCCCATCTAGGAGTGGCACTGCAGTGTCACGCAGGATGGCCCTTCCAAAAAACCCTCCCCAAACAGCACATGACGCAAAGAAAAAAAGAGGCGCAATGAGGTAGCTGACTGTGTGAGTAAGATTAGCGACCCTAGTGGCCGACACAAACACCGGGCCCATCTAGGAGTGGCACTGCAGTGTCACGCAGGATGGCCCTTCCAAAAAACCCTCCCCAAACAGCACATGACGCAAAGAAAAAAAGAGGCGCAATGAGGTAGCTGACTGTGTGAGTAAGATTAGCGACCCTAGTGGCCGACACAAACACCGGGCCCATCTAGGAGTGGCACTGCAGTGTCACGCAGGATGTCCCTTCCAAAAAACCCTCCCCAAACAGCACATGACGCAAAGAAAAAAAGAGGCGCAATGAGGTAGCTGTGTGAGTAAGATTAGCGACCCTAGTGGCCGACACAAACACCGGGCCCATCTAGGAGTGGCACTGCAGTGTCACGCAGGATGTCCCTTCCAAAATACCCTCCCCAAACAGCACATGACGCAAAGAAAAAAAGAGGCGCAATGAGGTAGCTGACTGTGTGAGTAAGATTAGCGACCCTAGTGGCCGACACAAAAACCGGGCCCATTTAGGAGTGGCACTGCAGTGTCACGCAGGATGTCCCTTCCAAAAAACCCTCCCCAATCAGCACATGATGCAAAGAAAAAGAAAAGAAAAAAGAGGTGCAAGATGGAATTATCCTTGGGCCCTCCCACCCACCCTTATGTTGTATAAACAAAACAGGACATGCACACTTTAACCAACCCATCATTTCAGTGACAGGGTCTGCCACACGACTGTGACTGATATGACGGGTTGGTTTGGACCCCCCCCCAAAAAAGAAGCAATTAATCTCTCCTTGCACAAACTGGCTCTACAGAGGCAAGATGTCCACCTCATCTTCACCCTCCGATATATCACCGTGTACATCCCCCTCCTCACAGATTATCAATTCGTCCCCACTGGAATCCACCATCTCAGCTCCCTGTGTACTTTGTGGAGGCAATTGCTGCTGGTCAATGTCTCCGCGGAGGAATTGATTATAATTCATTTTAATGAACATCATCTTCTCCACATTTTCTGGATGTAACCTCGTACGCCGATTGCTGACAAGGTGAGCGGCGGCACTAAACACTCTTTCGGAGTACACACTTGTGGGAGGGCAACTTAGGTAGAATAAAGCCAGTTTGTGCAAGGGCCTCCAAATTGCCTCTTTTTCCTGCCAGTATAAGTACGGACTGTGTGACGTGCCTACTTGGATGCGGTCACTCATATAATCCTCCACCATTCTATCAATGTTGAGAGAATCATATGCAGTGACAGTAGACGACATGTCCGTAATCGTTGTCAGGTCCTTCAGTCCGGACCAGATGTCAGCATCAGCAGTCGCTCCAGACTGCCCTGCATCACCGCCAGCGGGTGGGCTCGGAATTCTGAGCCTTTTCCTCGCACCCCCAGTTGCGGGAGAATGTGAAGGAGGAGATGTTGACAGGTCGCGTTCCGCTTGACTTGACAATTTTGTCACCAGCAGGTCTTTCAACCCCAGCAGACCTGTGTCTGCCGGAAAGAGAGATCCAAGGTAGGCTTTAAATCTAGGATCGAGCACGGTGGCCAAAATGTAGTGCTCTGATTTCAACAGATTGACCACCCGTGAATCCTTGTTAAGCGAATTAAGGGCTGCATCCACAAGTCCCACATGCCTAGTGGAATCGCTCCCTTTTAGCTCCTTCTTCAATGCCTCCAGCTTCTTCTGCAAAAGCCTGATGAGGGGAATGACCTGACTCAGGCTGGCAGTGTCTGAACTGACTTCACGTGTGGCAAGTTCAAAGGGCATCAGAACCTTGCACAACGTTGAAATCATTCTCCACTGCACTTGAGACAGGTGCATTCCATCTCCTATATCGTGCTCAATTGTATAGGCTTGAATGGCCTTTTGCTGCTCCTCCAACCTCTGAAGCATATAGAGGGTTGAATTCCACCTCGTTACGCTTCAGATGATGGCAGGGCAGGTTCAGTAGTTTTTGGTGGTGCTCCAGTCTTCTGTACGTGGTGCCTGTACGCCGAAAGTGTCCCGCAATTTTTCTGGCCACCGACAGCATCTCTTGCACGCCCCTGTCGTTTTTTAAAAAATTCTGCACCACCAAATTCAAGGTATGTGCAAAACATGGGACGTGCTGGAATTTGCCCATATTTAATGCACACACAATATTGCTGGCGTTGTCCGATGCCACAAATCCACAGGAGAGTCCAATTGGGGTAAGCCATTCCGCGATGATCTTCCTCAGTTGCCGTAAGAGGTTTTCAGCTGTGTGCGTATTCTGGAAAGCGGTGATACAAAGCGTAGCCTGCCTAGGAAAGAGTTGGCGTTTGCGAGATGCTGCTACTGGTGCCGCCGCTGCTGTTCTTGCGGCGGGAGTCCATACATCTACCCAGTGGGCTGTCACAGTCATATAGTCCTGACCCTGCCCTGCTCCACTTGTCCACATGTCCGTGGTTAAGTGGACATTGGGTACAACTGCATTTTTTAGGAGACTGGTGAGTCTTTTTCTGACGTCCGTGTACATTCTCGGTATCGCCTGCCTAGAGAAGTGGAACCTAGATGGTATTTGGTAACGGGGGCACACTGCCTCAATAAATTGTCTAGTTCCCTGTGAACTAACGGCGGATACCGGACGCACGTCTAACACCAACATAGTTGTCAAGGACTCAGTTATCCGCTTTGCAGTAGGATGACTGCTGTGATATTTCATCTTCCTCGCAAAGGACTGTTGAACAGTCAATTGCTTACTGGAAGTAGTACAAGTGGGCTTACGACTTCCCCTCTGGGATGACCATCGACTCCCAGCGGCAACAACAGCAGCGCCAGCAGCAGTAGGCGTTACACGCAAGGATGCATCGGAGGAATCCCAGGCAGGAGAGGACTCGTCAGACTTGCCAGTGACATGGCCTGCAGGACTATTGGCATTCCTGGGGAAGGAGGAAATTGACACTGAGGGAGTTGGTGGGGTGGTTTGCGTGAGCTTGGTTACAAGAGGAAGGGATTTACTGGTCAGTGGACTGCTTCCGCTGTCACCCAAAGTTTTTGAACTTGTCACTGACTTATTATGAATGCGCTGCAGGTGACGTATAAGGGAGGATGTTCCGAGGTGGTTAACGTCCTTACCCCTACTTATTACAGCTTGACAAAGGGAACACACGGCTTGACACCTGTTGTCCGCATTTCTGGTGAAATACCTCAACACCGAAGAGCTGATTTTTTTGGTATTTTCACCTGGCATGTCAACGGCCATATTCCTCCCACGGACAACAGGTGTCTCCCCGGGTGCCTGACTTAAACAAACCACCTCACCATCAGAATCCTCCTGGTCAATTTCCTCCCCAGCGCCAGCAACACCCATATCCTCCTCATCCTGGTGTACTTCAACACTGACATCTTCAATCTGACTATCAGGAACTGGACTGCGGGTGCTCCTTCCAGCACTTGCAGGGGGCGTGCAAATGGTGGAAGGCGCATGCTCTTCACGTCCAGTGTTGGGAAGGTCAGGCATCGCAACCGACACAATTGGACTCTCCTTGTGGATTTGGGATTTCAAAGAACGCACAGTTCTTTGCGGTGCTTTTGCCAGCTTGAGTCTTTTCAGTTTTCTAGCGAGAGGCTGAGTGCTTCCATCCTCATGTGAAGCTGAGAAGCTGAACCACTAGCCATGAACATAGGCCAGGGCCTCAGCCGTTCCTTGCCACTCCGTGTGGTAAATGGCATATTGGCAAGTTTACGCTTCTCCTCCGACAATTTTATTTTAGGTTTTGGAGTCCTTTTTTTACTGATATTTGGTGTTTTGGTTTTGACATGCTCTGTACTATGCCATTGGGCATCGGCCTTGGCAGACGACGTTGCTGGCATTTCATCGTCTCGGCCATGACTAGTGGCAGCAGCTTCAGCACGAGGTGGAAGTGGATCTTGATCTTTCCCTAATTTTGGAACCTCAACATTTTTGTTCTCCATATTTTAATAGGCACAACTAAAAGGCACCTCAGGTAAACAATGCAGATGGATGGATTGGATACTAGTATACAATTATGGACGGGCTGCCGAGTGCCGACACAGAGGTAGCCACAGCCGTGAACTACCGCACTGTACTGTGTCTGCTGCTAATATATAGACTGGTTGATAAAGAGATAGTATACTCGTAACTAGTATGTATGTATAAAGAAAGAAAAAAAACCACGGTTAGGTCACTGGTATATACAATTATGGACGGGCTGCCGAGTGCCGACACAGAGGTAGCCACAGCCGTGAACTACCGCACTGTACTGTGTCTGCTGCTAATATATAGACTGGTTGATAAAGAGATAGTATACTCGTAACTAGTATGTATGTATAAAGAAAGAAAAAAAAACCACGGTTAGGTCACTGGTATATACAATTATGGACGGGCTGCCGAGTGCCGACACAGAGGTAGCCACAGCCGTGAACTACCGCACTGTACTGTGTCTGCTGCTAATATATAGACTGGTTGATAAAGAGATAGTATACTCGTAACTAGTATGTATGTATAAAGAAAGAAAAAAAAACCACGGTTAGGTCACTGGTATATACAATTATGGACGGGCTGCGGAGTGCCGACACAGAGGTAGCCACAGCCGTGAACTACCGCACTGTACTGTGTCTGCTGCTAATATATAGACTGGTTGATAAAGAGATAGTATACTCGTAACTAGTATGTATGTATAAAGAAAGAAAAAAAACCACGGTTAGGTGGTATATACAATTATGGACGGGCTGCCGAGTGCCGACACAGAGGTAGCCACAGCCGTGAACTACCGCACTGTACTGTGTCTGCTGCTAATATATAGACTGGTTGATAAAGAGATAGTATACTCGTAACTAGTATGTATGTATAAAGAAAGAAAAAAAAACCACGGTTAGGTCACTGGTATATACAATTATGGACGGGCTGCCGAGTGCCGACACAGAGGTAGCCACAGCCGTGAACTACCGCACTGTACACTGGTTGATAAAGAGATAGTAGTATACTCGTAACAACTAGTATGACGACGGTATAAAGAATGAAAAAAAAACCACGGTTAGGTGGTATATAATACAATTATGGTTGGACGGACTGCCTGCCGAGTGCCGACACAGAGGTAGCCACAGCCGTGAACTACCGCACTGTACACTGGTTGATAAAGAGATAGTAGTATACTCGTAACAGCTAGTATGACGACGGTATAAAGAATGAAAAAAAAACCACGGTTAGGTGGTATATAATACAATTATGGTTGGACGGACTGCCTGCCGAGTGCCGACACAGAGGTAGCCACAGCCGTGAACTACCGCACTGTACACTGGTTGATAAAGAGATAGTAGTATACTCGTAACAACTAGTATGACGACGGTATAAAGAACGAAAAAAAAACCACGGTTAGGTGGTATATATTATAATACAATTATGGATGGACGGACTGCCTGCCGAGTTCCGACACAGAGGTAGCCACAGCCGTGAACTACCGCACTGTACACTGGTTGATAAAGAGATAGTAGTATACTCGTAACAACTAGTATGACGACGGTATAAAGAACGAAAAAAAAACCACGGTTAGGTGGTATATATTATAATACAATTATGGATGGACGGACTGCCTGCCGAGTTCCGACACAGAGGTAGCCACAGCCGTGAACTACCGCACTGTACACTGGTTGATAAAGAGATAGTAGTATACTCGTAACAACTAGTATGACTATGACGACGGTATAAAGAAAGAAAAAAAAAACCACGGTTAGGTGGTATATAATACAATTATGGATGGACGGACTGCCTGCCGAGTGCCGACACAGAGGTAGCCACAGCCGTGAACTACCGCACTGTACTGTGTCTGCTGCTAATATAGACTGGTTGATAAAGAGATAGTATACAATACTACTAATATACTGGTGGTCAGGCACTGGTCACCACTAGTCACACTGGCAGTGGCACTCCTGCAGCAAAAGTGTGCACTGTTTAATTTTAATATAATATTATTTATCATGTACTCCTGGCTCCTGCTATAACAACCTGCAGTGCTCCCCAGTCTCCCCCACAATTATAAGCTTTATATACAATACATTGATGTGCAGCACACTGGGCTGAGCAGTGCACACAGACTGAGTCACTGTGTGACTGTGTATCGTTTTATTCAGGCAGAGAACGGATATATTAAATAAAACAAACAACTGCACTGTCTCTGGTGGTCACTGGTCACTGTGGTCGTCAGTCACTAAACTCTGTCTGCACTCTGCACTCTCTTCTAATCTACAGTATCACAGCAATCTCTCTCTCTCTCTCTCTTCTAAATCTAATCTAAATGGAGAGGACGCCAGCCACGTCCTCTCCCTATCAATCTCAATGCACGTGTGAAAATGGCGGCGACGCGCGGCTCCTTATATAGAATCCGAGTCTCGCGAGAATCCGACAGCGTCATGATGACGTTCGGGCGCGCTCGGGTTAACCGAGCAAGGCGGGAAGATCCGAGTCGCTCGGACCCGTGAAAAAAAAAGTGAAGTTCGTGCGGGTTCGGATTCAAAGAAACCGAACCCGCTCATCTCTAATAGTCACACAGGTGGGGGGGGAGGACACAGTCACACTTGGGTAGGGACAGTAGTACATATTGTTAGGGCAGATAGAGACACACACACACACACACACACACACACACACACACACACACACACAACTGGTGATAAAGGGGGAAAATAAATGCAGAGACAGACAGTAGGTGACTGCTACAGATACATGGGGGGGGGGGGCAGTGAGAAGCAGTCACAGAGAAGAATGTATGTGTAGAAAGAGTTATCATGTGTAGGCAGGGGAGGTGCAGCGCAGATGGGACATGTGTAGCTGGGGCAGATGTGGAGATCTGTCACGTACTAGGATCCTCAGATGCTGCTCACGCCTCCTGTACTGGTGCAGTAACAGTCACTTTCAGAGGCAGATCAGCATGCATTGTGCAGGGAAAGCAGGAGTCAGTCACATGCACTTCTGTGCATGTGTTATCCAGAACAGCCAATGGGAGAGACCAGGGGCGGAGTCACTTGCCAGACAGCTGAAGTGAAGTCTCTGCTTAAGCCTACAGGACACGGCAGCAGGTAACCTCTACCTCCTTACCCACTACCAGAGGCGTCACTAGGGTTGGTGTCACCCAGTATGGTAACTCATGGTGTCACCCCCATGGACCTCCTTCCGTATCACACCACACGGAACCCTTAGTAATGTTTTTGTACTAGTTTTTGGACTGGGGGTCTGGGGCGTGGTGCAATGTGTCTAAATGCTCTACCTGGCGCAATGTGTATAAGGGGTTCTACATGTTGCAATGTGTATAACATGCCGTACCTGGTGCAATGTGTATAATGTGCTCTACCTGGCGCAATGTGTATAACGTGATCTACCTGGTGCAATGTGTATAACGTGATCTACCTGGCGCAATGTGTATAGGGGTTCTACCTGGTGCATTGTGTATAATGTGCTCTGCCTGGTGCAATGTGTATAACGTGATCTACCTGGCGCAATGTGTATAACGTGATCTACCTGGCGCAAAGTGTATAACGTGACCTATATATATATATATATATATATATATATAACAGAAGTTGCATGGACCGGCACTTCCATACGCTGGGCAATAGACTCCTGTGCTCCCTGACTGGAATAAGTGACACAAATACTGAAAAAATGTAGCGGCACTTGGAGATTTCCAATATCAAAGTCTGTGTATTAAAAATCACACCATCCTAAACCAACGTTTCGGGGCTAATATGCCCATTTGTCAAGGTGAATAATATATATATAGTTGTATATGCCCAGCACTCCCTGTGCACCTGCAATAATCCCAGGTGCCCTCCGCAAATTGGTAATGAAATAAACGTGGAAAAAGGCAGCAGCACTCTTGTAAACGTTAAAAGAGGACTTTAGTGTGGAATAAAAAAAAGTGGTCACATAGGGCCAACGTTTCGGGAGCTCGTAGCAGGTTCACGCATTGACAAAGGGGCTACGAGCCCCGAAACGTTGGCCCTATATGACCACTTTTTTTTATTCCACACTAAATTCATCTTTTAACGTTTACCGGAGTGCCACTGCCTTTTTCCACGTATGTATATATATATATATATATATATATATATATACATATGATAAACACAGATATGGGGGTAAATTTACTAACATTCGTAATTTTCGGAAAAAGGTCAAAGTTCAATCACGAATGACATCGAAAGTGTAAAACTGCAACTTTTTGAATTGATTACGACTAATTTACTAAGCTGTCGTATTCTGGTTTTTCTTTTGTTCCGATGTCGATGTCATTCGTGTTTTTTTTTTCTATTTTTACGGCAGTGATTAGCAAAACACTGCCGACTTTTTAAAAATGAATCTCGGCCGGATCTGTGTGATCCGTGCTGGGGTTAATTTTTTTTATTTTTTTATTAAACAGTGTAAAATTAAAAAAAAAATTGCGTGGGGTCCCCCCTCCTAAGCATAACCAGCCTCGGGCTCTTTGAGCCGATCCTGGTTGCAGAAATATGGGGAAAAAAATGACAGGGGTTCCCCCATATTTAAGCAACCAGCATCGGGCTCTGCGCCTGGTCCTGGTTCCAAAAATACGGGGGACAAAAAGAGTAGGGGTCCCCCGTATTTTTAAAACCAGCATCGGGCTCCACTAGCTGGACAGATAATGCCACAGCCGGGGGTCACTTTTA